>NW_017306809.1:617235-619639 GCF_000935625.1 Nanorana parkeri
ATGTGTTAGGTTTGTTCTTGTATGAGAGTTTGCTTTATGATCATGCCTGTACCCTGTGATTAGGTGAAGGTAGTCAACCTAATTGTCTTTAGTATATCATATCCTATGCCTCAATCATAACCGTCAATTACCTGATGGCAACACAGAGGTGTTTAGTAAAGCTAAATAGGCTGTTCACTTTGCAATTGAATGTATACTTTTTAGGGAATTTCCCCTTAGTTTTGTGAACGATGTGAAGCTCTGGTGACTTCCTTCATCCAATTAGTGCAAAGAAATATACAGTTTTTTTACGTTTTACTTGCACATGATTGGGTATTATTTCCAAAGTAAAATGTTACCACATTCACTAAACTTAGGGAAGCTTCCATTGCAAAATGCAAATTCCCATGAAAGTAAACAGCCTATTTGCATTTAGCAAATCATCCCCAGTGTGCCAGAGTATCTATGCTTGATTGAGTGACGTTTATTCTGGCATGCAACGCTGTACTGAAACAAATGTTATATGATTTTTTGGGGACAGATAGAGCTTTCTTTTGGTGGTATTTAATCACCACTGCGGTTTTTCTTTTTTACTATATAACAAAAAAAAGTACCCTAAATTTTGTAAAAAAAACAAAACTGTTTCTGTATGAAACGTTGTGATACATTTATTATTATTACCCCAATTTTCTGGTAAAATATAAAAGACGGGATAGCCAATTCACATGACAGGTCCTCTTTATGGAGACATCAGGGGTCTCTAAGACCCCTAATGTCACCTGGGGACCCCCAGAGAAGCTGATGAAACAGAGATCTGCTTCACCAGCTTCTCACCGGTGTTTTGTACCAGAGAGTGACACTAAATGCAGGAAGTGATGTAATGTACATCACTTCCTGCATTCGGGGACAGGAGAAGAGATCAAAGGGAGATCGTGTACTAATCTTCCTTTGATCTCAACTGAGAGCGTCGCCGTGCTGGTCCCAGCCGCACCGGGCACAGCGGATCTCGGAACCGGCAGTGGCGGCGGCAACGAGGTACGGGTGATGGCTGTTTACATGCTGCTGCGCACGAGCTGGGGGAGGGGAAGGACGCCCCGCTTTGGGTGTCACTTCGGCTCAGTCGAGTCGAAGCATATGCCTTCGGCTCAGTTGAGCCATTCAGCCTCCTATGGCTGCTGTACAGGCTATAGTAAATAGCCCGTACAGCAGCCCTTCGATTCGACTTAACCGAAGGGGTCAGTCGGCCGAAGAGAGCCGAGGGATCAGCTGAAGCTACGACTGGATCCTTCAGCTCCTTTGTGAATAACCCCCTAAGTTATCTAGGACAGGAAGTAAGGGAATGTATACCTAGTAGGTTAGAAACTGCAGTAACATCCTCACAGATGTTCAACTCTCCCCTACTCTTTCAAAAAAAAAACAAGAAAAAAAAAAACCTCTGGGTTGATTTGGTATGTAATTGTGCTGATGTTATATGGAAGAAAACCAACCTATGGTGGTTTTCTTCTCTATACAGTCAGCATAATTAAATACCATATCCAGGATTGCTACAAGTTTTTTGATAATAACTGCTGCAAAGACCTAAAGAACATTATTCATATCTTCAAAATAACAACAAAGGCACCTTTATAAATGTTTATTAATGGCAATCTACAAACAGATACTTTTAGAAAATTGCCTTTTTTTAAATTTTTTTGCATACCTTATTTTTCTTTTTCCCCCCATTCTTCTCACAGTGGCCATTTTAACTAAGGGCATGTTATTAGATCTCCCTTTAATTCCTGGAACTATGGCACATGTGAGTAGGACATGTGACCATGTACATCATCTCAGGGGAGGAAAATGCCTTTTTATGAGATCTGATGAGATTACAGATGAGATTTCAGTGCATTGAGAAATGTCATCCTATGGGTATCTTTAATAAGTAAGTAGAGCATTATGGTTATTAGTGGGAGTGGGATAAAACTCATTATTATTGAATTATTAAAATTCAATATAGTAATACATGTTTGTTTTTAGTTTTTGACCATAGATACCCTTTAATTGGTGGACACTGCATATTGTGATTGGAACAATATCCCATATGCACTTGCATAGGCATCTGCTTTAATCTTTGCAACATTCAGTCAACATCCTGTACAGTATGTTTTGCTTGACTGGTTTTCTAGTATTGAACTATTACATGCTGCCAATACAAATGAGCAACTCTCAGTGCCATGTATTCACTGCAGTCAACTCTGTATACCAACCAGACTCTTTAGTTAGCTAGCTGAGACCTCAGTTCAGTGATGTTTCAGGCTTTTTGTCCAATTAAAAATACTTTTAAACAATTCTATTAAAAATGTAATTCTTACACTATATCCCCTGTATCCCCTCCTCTCTCTCTCTCTCTCTCTCTCTCTCTATCTCTCTCTCTCTCTCTCTCTCT
>NW_017306809.1:620051-633919 GCF_000935625.1 Nanorana parkeri
CTCTCTCTCTCTCTCTCTCTCTCTTCCTGTGTTATTTGTCATTATGTGTTTATAATACACATTGTTCTTCTATAGCCTGTACTGTTTTAAAATAATTTAACTAGTGGTGATTTGCTTTCCTAGGTCCTTTCTCCATTGTCCGATTCAATCTTGGCTGAGAAAACAGTGACAGTGCTGGATGACCGGGTGGGAATTGTAGAACTGGGAGTTCAACTTATCACTGGCCTCTCCTTGGCTGTACAAGCCAGCAAGGGACACAAGCGAGCCATCATCACAACTACCACAGCTAGTGATATCCTGCATGACTATAAACAGGTACATCACCAAAGTTCTCAAAAAACCTGTCTGTACACTTTGCAATACCGGCTGTTTACTGTATTGCTTTACCACACATATGGGCTAAAGACTCATTTTCATTTGAAGTTTGTGAGAAAAAGAGAATTATACCCTGACCTGACTAGGAACACATAGGGGGTTGGTTTACTAGAGTATAACATGTTAATTTTTGCAGAGTGAATTTTTACCTACCAGAAGTAATTGAGCTGAAGCTAAATGAAAAGATCCTAATTTTATGCAAGGAAAATTTAAAAAGTTTTTTGCTTACATGTGATTGGTTGATAGTTGAAAGCAGAGCTTCCCCTCATTCACTAAGTGAAATAAAAATTGACTTTGATGTGAACATTCTCTACACTTTAGCAAATCAACCCCACTGTGTGAATGTACCCTGATCCATGAGTAAAATCATAGTGAAATTAGTTACCTCTAATAATGACTACACTAGGTGTAGATGGCTGCTGGCTACTGGATAAATCATAGCTTGATTGATGTTGGATGCTAGAGACAGTGCTATACTTCCAGGACTGCAGGGATGAAGATCTACAGCTGCAATAGTGAAGAGGTCCAGTCATGTACCCTCCCCTCCGGTCTCCTAGTCCCTTCACAAAATGCTATGTATTTTTTTATACAGAATACATGGAGTTCTGTAATTGGATGAGGGGTGAGGAAGGACAGGTATATGCATGAATTTCCCATCCTCCATTCACAGAGCAAATTGTATTCTGGGAGAAAAATGCAATACTTTTTGTAAGTGGAGGGGGCGGATATATGACTGGAGCCCATCAACGTTGTAGCCACAGCTCTATATCCCTGCAGTGCCAGAACAATCGTGCTGTGTCTACTGTCTGGCTTCAGTTGAGGTTTGTGCAGTTTCTTTGGGAAAAAAAAACAAACTTTTTTCCTGGACTTCAGCTTTCATTTTATTTATAAAGTGATACCATAAAAGCTTCTTCCTGGCCAAATAACTGTGGTTTAGGGGAACTTGTTTATTCATTACACATTTTATATATTTTTAGGTTTTTTTTCTCTTTCATTTTTTTTCATTTAGCTATAATCTGACATGAGTGTTGATTGCTAACATACTCACTTTATTTTCATAGTGAAAAAGGTTAAGCTGTGTTCACTTAAATTATCCAGTCATGTCAAAGTTCTGCTAAATCTCACTCGCACATGATTGGGTGTTTGAAATAAACACAGCTTCACCGCATTTACTAAACTAAGTGAACTTTTGCTTTGCTATGTAAGCAGCTTTTACTTTTCTAGCAGATTGAACCAAGTCTTATGTCGACAGTTGTTAAGAGAGACAGAGTTATCGCATTAAGTCCCTGAGAGTTCTTTTTAGTGGCAAATCTACATGCCTCTGCATATAACAAAATGCAAAACAAAAATTAAAGATTTACTCTGCAGTAATGATTTAAAAAATAAGTTACTGAAAATGATGTATACTTTACTTTTAAATTCAGTTTAACATCATTCAAATGTACAGTTTAGGTTGTATATACAGCTCGGATAGCATATCTCTTTAAATTGCAATATTATGTGAAATTTCTAGTAAATTGCAGTTAATTATTTCTTCAATGTGATTTCAAGTAAACAGTTGTAATACTTTCAGTGCCACAAGCTTCTTTGCTTGTTTAAAAATTTAAGCACTGACTCGTGTACTGCTCAGGCTCTGACACCTCCTGTGGTTATTTAAAAGTGCTTAAGTACCTCTGTTTATTCATGTAGCATCTCAGTTTATTCATGTGGATTAAATCTTGTCATCCCCCAATAGTGGCTTCTACATTCTACAGAAAATCATTTAAGCAAGCCATTTAATTTGTTCATAGACCAAAAATGTAATACAGCATCATACATGTCTTCCTGAGTGATGCTTTTAGAGTGATGATTGCAAGAACAGTGAATTGTAGTGTCATTCTGCTGCAGAACAGAACATCAGGGGTCAATCAACACATTATCATACAACTTACTGCAAGATGCTGTAGGAAGTAAATGTATTAACTTGCTGACAATTGTTGAGCTTTAAACAGTGATGCCTTTGCTTTATTTTAATGCAGGAAGCAGTTATGAGTGTCTGGATCCTTTTCAGTGATGGCTCAGTAACTCCACTGGACATATATGAAAGTAAAGACTTCTCAATTGTGGTGTCTTCACTGGACGAGATGGTGGTTTCAACATATCAGAATCCTTTGTCTAACTGGCCAGTGGTGGTTGCAGAAGGCGAAGGACAGGGCCCTTTAATAAAATTAGAACTGGGGATCAGTGAGATCTGCCAGAAGTCAAAGAGGAAAAGCAGTCTTGCTGTTGGCACCGGAACTATCAAGGTTAAATTTGGGCAAAAGGACTCTGATCAAAAAGGAAATATGAATGAAATTCAAAACATTGATGATAACTTAAAGAAAATCACAAGTAAAACTACTGAGAAAGCTGCAGAGCAGGAGAGGACAGCGAATGAGTGGCCAAAACCTGGATCTGCTGTCAGTAACGAGGATACAGTTGGCAGAAACTCAACATCTGATTCACCTTTAGATTATCAGAAGAACTATAATGACGCCCATATTGTCCCTATCCCATACACCAGTTTTCCTACACGAATAGCCTCAGTCCACAACCAAGAAAGAGAACTTGCACACACTGCTAGAGGTCTAACAGACTTGGAAATAGGCATGTATGCTCTTCTTTGCGTGTTTTGCCTTGCAATACTAGTTTTCTTAATTAATTGTGTGGCTTTTGCATGGAAATATAGACATAAAAGGTTTCCTGTGGCTGATCAAACCAACATTCCTCATTCTCATGACTGGGTATGGCTTGGAAATGAGGTAGAATTACTGGAAAACCAAGTAGATATTCCTCTTCCAGCAGAAGAATGCACTACAATGATTGACCGAAGGTCCCAATTTGAGGAAAGCAACTTTCTTCTTAATGGAGGTTCTCAAAAGAATCCATACAGTCAAATTATGCGATCATCTGATTACACTTATGAAAAAGAGGGACAAAATGAGCCATTAAACCCAGGGGGGTCAAAGAGAAAACGCGTAAAGTTCACATCCTTTACAACTATCTTACCTGAAGAAGGTGGTCCATATACCAATGCGGTCATTTTTGGAAACGAAGAAAATATCAAATGGGTTTGTCAGGATATGAACATTGGGGATTCACGTGAACTTAGAGACTACATGGATAGTCTTCAGGACAACCTGTAAAATGCTATGTTTCTATTCACCTTTATGCCTTCGTTTTGTTTGTTTCTTTTTTTTAGGTTGGGGCTATCCAATCAGCAATAGAGAAGCAGAACAACTCTTACAAGGTTACAGTGATTATACTGCCGATACGTTTTTGGCACTAAACTACTGAGTGCACAGAGAGATTTTTCAGTGGGCTATGTTAATTTTGGGTGCCATGGGGGTGCAGAGAGGTCTCCAGGTAATCACTGCTATACATACTCCTAAAAATGACAACTGTACTAAGTGGGTTACAGAACATGACCTGACACATACAGTCGTGAGTTCTGCTGAACCTTGGTCCATTGACTGTATGTCTGCTTGTAAGTGAACACTGTCAGGTTTACAATTAAAAGCACAGTGGACTTTTCTTGTAATATTTTAGATACCTGTTAACTATAAATTTGAATGTACTGCAAATGTGTACAAATGAAACATAAAACACCAGTTTTTGAAAGAGTAATTCTATTTTGAGACAACTGGTGAAGTAATACAACTATAAGAGTAAGAAAAATAAATATATGACAACCCATTTTGTTATTCCCAATTTGTTATTTATATCAGAAGTATATACATGTATTTTATATTTATTTGTCATTTATTGTTTTTCATTTACTGTAAATGGCCAGGGGACTCTCATTTTAGATGCACTTACTAAGGGGTGACATTGAGGAGATTCTGATCAATCCTCTAGGCTGATAAACAGCTGCTTCCAACTCTGTGTGTACTGAGGAAAAAACCAGTGTATCCATTAAGGGGCTGTATAATAAGGGCAATAAGTATAATTGGACACTGGTTTGACTAATATTTGTCAGTCTTTGTTGTCATTGAATGCAAAGCTGGCCGTGCAGGTGTGTTGCAGGTATGTTAGAAAACTCATGCAAGTCGCTATACGTCAGTTTCTTCTCCCTTCTTCCCTTCTATAAGCGTAAACACAAACACTGGACATGCTCCTCTGCTCTATGGTTTCTTTGACCCTACCTAATGCGTAAAGAAAATCTACACTTAAAATATGAATTCTCGTTGTCTGACAGGGATCATTTAGGTCACTTTAATGTGACAAATACATTAGTAACAAAGTTTACCCTAAGCATGTGATTCCTACCTAGAACCAGCAAAGCACTTCCACACATGACAGACACACTTCATTCTTCTAGCTTCACTGAAATCAGGAGTTGTATATCATCAGAAGCGAATCCTCGCCTACTCCTGATTCTTTTTGCAGGATTACACAGAAACTGATGTGGCAGCTGACTCTGAGCCACACAGAACTGTTGAAGGCATGAACTGTGAGCCTAGGCAAAAACATAGCTTTAGAATGCCTACTATAAATGCTATGCTACAGTAAATATGTGTTGAGCATCAAAAGATCTTTGAGTCCATACCAACTTATTGTTGCAACATTTACAATCATTTAGTAAGTAGCCATTATATATTTTTACACAATTTTTATGGATACTGATCTATTTAATTGGGGGATAGAGTTTGGTATCGAGTTAACATTTTTTATAGATAAACAAAATTATGGGGAAAAAATCAAGAATTTTTTTTTTCTGTAAAATGAAACATAATGTAATAGCTCTCCACAGGCAACTTCTCCCTTTTATGTAGTTTTCTTTTTTTTTATATATATATATACATTGCTCCCCTCCCCCAGCATAGCCTATATACCATATCTACTTACAAAGTTAAACCTGCAACCAAAAAATGACATGTAATCTCCTTGCTTTCTGCAGGTAATAGTCCACTTTTTAAAATAAATTAGTCGAAACATATTCTATTTTTTATGAACATCAACAAACCCGAATACTACTAGAAAACAGTTGACACCCATCATAACTCTATAAATTATTTAATTTCTTTGGACTGAGTTCTCATATTATTTGCAGACCAATACAGACCAATAGTTTAACTTTTCATAACGTTTTTTAGACATAGTTGTTACTAACATTTTACAGGTTATGAATTAGTCCTCCACTCCCAACTGTTTTCAAGTTGATTCAACATTCGACAACTTGCCTGAGTCTGAACAATACCAAGCCATGCACAATTGTTTCACTCACTTCTATTTATTAGCTATATTGTTTTTGTTTTGATGGTCTTTATTCTTGAATAATGCATCGGCTTTTCTTGGTTATCTGACCTTTTTCTTAGCTAACGCAATTAAATATAAATGTAATCACATCGACAAAATAAATATTCACATTTAATTTGGTTCCTAATATCACAGTACATCAGGGGAGTCCACATTGTAAATAAAGCTTGAATCAAATTTTCTCTAAATGAAAATGTAATTACATTGCCCCAAAGAGAGCTGCTTCAGCTTTTTTCCCTAAATGTGTACAATCTGTTGAAGTTGTTATTGCTGTTTCCTGCTAAAATCAATCCTATCAGCTGAAAAGAAAACAGGCTACTTGACAATGTTAGACAATAGCAGGTGGTGCCATATTTCATGGACTTTCACTGGCTACCATGTTGGCCTAAATGAAAAAATAAAAGTATACTTGTCACGTGATCACTGCAAGCATAAAGCAAATCTCTCTCCTGAGAAAATCTGAACATATTCCTAGGAACAGGGGGGTCTCCTTTGTATTTGTATGCTGACGGGGATAACAGAGGCTCTCCTTGATAAACGGAACATTTTGTTATAGTATTGATAGCTCATGTTACATTTGATCTAAGGTCTTTTGAGAAGATGATATGAACAACCTAATACAATTCCAGCATGCAAAGCTAAACACATAGTTAAGTTTTGATTACCCAGGTTAAAAAGCAAAATGCACAATAATGAATAACAGGCATAAATAGTCTATTGAAATAGAATCTAATAGGAAGGGTGGAATAATGTCAGTGCCGATAATTACAGACCATGAGGACAAGGATATTTATTTTGGCTTAAGATACACATACCTCTTTAGTGCTTGCTTGCATGATTGGGCGCAATGCTTTACTTCACTAATACATATACACCAACATAAACACACATATACCACACACAAACAACATGCACGCCATATTTACACAAGTATATACACAAACATCTGTAAATTATCAGCATTAACATTCTGTCATGTAGCTTCTTGATAGCCTGAGATGACAAAGGGGGCCTCTCTTGCTGCTTCAGTTCAATCACCCTTGGTTAGTGGGATAGAGAGTGCAGAGATGAAGTAGTGGCATAATGCCGGTGGATGATGATGCCACTGTTGCCACTAAAACCATGTTGTCTCATGGCTGAAGGTGAAGGATATGCAGGTTACCAGCAAGCAGAGTCCAGCAGCAAGACAGTCAGCAGGCAGAGATGGAGTCAAGAGTGGACTGGGTCAGCAACTTTCAGGTAGTGCCGTACAAACCAGCAGAAATCGTAGTCAAGAAACAAGCCAGACTCAACACAAAAGCAGAACAGCAAATTGAGGATGGTCAATGAAAAAGCATCAGGAAGCAGGCTGGGCCAGTAACAGAAGATCAGAATCAGATGCAGAATTGCAGAGCACAGAGTATAGCTGAAGCTCTCTTAACACTGTAGTCCTGCAGGTTTCAGCCATAAATAGCCCACTTGATGCCACAATTTGCAATCACCATGAACGCATGCATTTGCTGCAAGACATGCATGTGGCACTGATTTGCCTGTGTGCAGATGCATAACGTGCAAGTGCTCGCGCAGACCTCTATTATGTGGACTGGCTCGATCTTTCTGACACATCCTGCATCTTGCATGCTCTGCTCCCTCTAATGTGTGTTACAACTTGGTGTCTCCTCCCCACCTCGTAAAGCAGGTATATCCTGAAGATACTGCAGAGTACATCATTTATTTGTGGAATGTTGTGGCATGTTGACCATTTCCAGGCCCTATAGGAGCCATGTAGCCTGTTGTGCCTATGGTCAGGGCCATACATGAATAGTAAACTCATCTCATTTGTTTTCTAATTTCTCCAAACATTCCTTAAAATGGCTGGCAGTCAATGCTCCATCATAATTGTGTAACAGTATAGTTACTAGACAATGTAAAACTCTGATGTTGTTGCCTCTGAGGAAAATCTTCTACAGCTCAGGTTCAATGCTGTAAAACATATGATTCCATACATTAAGTGCAACAAGACCTCTTCCTTATAACAGTGTTTGGAATAATGGGTTTATCTAGCCAACACGATTCAGCAAGGTTAACAGGAAGGTGAAGTGTCGGGAAAGAAGCCATGGCTTCAAATATAAATGCAATCAGCACAGAATGAGAAATCCTGAGCCAGATTGCTAGTCCTATACACTTAAAGGAGAACAGAAAATTGTGCTTATGCTCCTTACATACAGATGGGGTAAGTTCAGCATTTTTAAAAAGAAAAAGCGTTTATCACAAAGGTAAAATGGTTGGGATACTGACCATCTTTTAGTTTTAGGATGATATGGCATCCAAAGAAATTTTCAACAGCTGTAGAATGATGAGATTTTGCTAATAATAGGCACATTCAGCCCTTAGTGCGGCCTGTACCTAGCCTAAATAGAGGCCAGAGCTTTTTTCCCATCTTGGGATTGCTATGCTACGCTTTTGCTGCCTGCTACTAAAATCCTGATTGTTCATCAACATTGCGACCTGCAACCTTTTCATAGGGAATGCTTGTTGGACATTTATTGGGTCATTACTGGCTTAATATCCCCTGTGAAAGGTGAAGAAAAATAATATAAACCTGTAATAGGTTTTCATTGGGCTCAAAAGGCACCATGTAGCTGCAGTATGTGCATATTTCTTCTTTAATAAATTGAGAATAAGTCAGAAACAGCAGGATATAATTATTATTAAAAAATGGATACATTGATAGATTTGTTCATGTGTTTAATAGATCATTTTATTTTCTCGGAACCAAGAATCTGTTATTGATTCCTTTTGGCACCACACTATGAGACATTGCAAAACAGCAAATGGATTGCTTCTATAGGATGACATTATGGCAGGGCAAAAAACAGCTCTATCCTATACCAAGCTGTCCTCAACAGTGGGCTAACATTTTTACTGTGAATTAGAACTGCACTACATGCAGCCATTCTTAATATCTTAAGCTCCAAGAATATATGAGCCCTTTACATTTGGATAGTGAGTTCTTATTAACAGACAATATGGTCAATTAATGATAACAAAATGCTTTTTTTCATTTTTTGTTATCCTGAAATTCCTTTGTATTTTTTTTTGTAAGAAAAGTCTTTAGAGGTATGCATCCTATTTTTCATTTTACTATTGGGTTTGTCTAGTAGAAAAAGATACCGTATGTAGGAAAATTCAAGATGCCCATTAATCTCTGCATTTCCCAAACATGGACACATTTAAAGTGTGTCTAAACCCAAGAACAGAAGCCTAATACATTGCAGATTACCGGTCCATAGATATGATGGATGCGTTAGTTTTTTTCAGGCTTAGTGCACTTTTTTTAAACTGGTAGTTATATTTTAAAATTAGCTTACAAGTAGGTATAAGTCTGTTTTTAGAAGTACCTTGTATGAAACTCCATTGCTACTTTGATCAGAGGGAAAGTAATTTTTTTCTTAAAAGATGTCTATGTAACTCTCTGAAGTATGAAAATAATACAAATCTGAATTATGACTTAGTAGCAGGTTACATGTATAAAAAAACTGAGCATAGGCTATTATGATATACTGTTCAAACAAAGACTTGTTTCTAGTTAAATATATGCTTATGCACTAAATATATTTAGGCAATTTTAGGATAATGTGCCTTTATTACAAGTGTTCTTCCATAATAATGCTTACCACTTAGTAAGTAATCAGTTATAGAACCCTACAATCAGTAATATAATTTGGAAACGTAATTAATTATTTTATAGCAGCTGTTTTAGAATTAATTATTGTTTGTAAACATTGCTGTAATATTTTGTTTAATGGGTCATTGTGCTAAAGTATTAGGTTCCAATCGACCCTAGTAAGTTAACAATTCCTAGTGTGCTTTGCTGAAATAACTTTGGCAAGAAAGACCTTACATATGGCTTAAAAGAACATCATGGTTTATATACAAAACACTTCATACAAATAAATAGATGCAATCAGAATTCTACACAGTGTATGATTATGAACATATCTTCCAGAGATATAAAATATTTATATCTAATATATTTTCTCTATCTTTCTATTTATGAGGCGCTAGAAATGCCTGCATTAAAGAGTTGCATAATATACATCTTCAATGAATATTTGCCTTGCCACTCAACATTATTCAGAATATAGTAGTTTTGTGATGTTTCCATGCAGGGTACTAAACACAATGCAATTTCATTTCCCCAGCTGGAAGCTGCTGAGAAAAACAGGTGGTTAAAAAAAGTCAGCTAAATATGTCACTTTCTGCTAATCAAGAGAGCAGCGGAAGCCCCCAAATTAAAGACTGTGCATTACTTATCTGGGTTATATTCCAGAAATAACTGAAAGCATAGGAGGTGCTTTAACGTCTTGTGTAATTCAGGACCACCAGATAATGCGTAATAGCTCGTTTTATGTGCTTTGCAGAAATACACTATAAGTATGGGTTATTGTAATGATACCTAATTTAAAATGGGATGGTTACATACAGTACCTAGATAGTTAAATTGCTCTATATGGCAACTTTTGTTTATTTCTCATGTTTTCTTATGATCATAGTTTTCTTCACATTTTTATACAGACTATTTTGCCTTGCAAAATGATGGCAACGGGGTTGGGAAAAACTATGACACTGTGCGTAAGGGGGGATGCTTTTTTCAGTCACCTTTTTTTGCATGGTTTAAATCATGTTGCTTCAACTGCTGCAAAACCCATGGCAATATTTTAGATTGCCCCATCTCCTGTTACTAAACATTTTCTGCACAGGGTATTGTGCATTTAAATGTGATACAAATGTAAAAAAAGGCATGTGAAACAAAGAAAAAAGTAATCTATATACCGAATACTATTATTATATGTATTAGCTGCATCCAGTTATCAGAATAAAATATTTTCCTAGGTAATGGATCACACAGTGCTGATTGTTCAGTTATATGTGTTTAAAACAGTAACCAGCCGTGGTGGTTCCAGTAAGTCTCAGCAGGGTTAATTTTTTGACCCACTGGATGTCTGAATGTATACATTTCTGAGCTTTCCGATCTTACTACAGAGTACTCAGTAAGAGCACTCACAATGTAACACAAAGCTTTCACATGGTATATAAAAGGGGAGTGCTGTGATGTCATTGGTGACAGAGCAGCAGCTATCTTTAACTAGGACCGAGCTTCCCTGCTGCAATAGATGACTAAAAACATTGGTGAATTGTATTACAGTTCCCTTAGAATGTTATACCAATCCACAATTACAGTAATAGGCTACACATCCATGCTGCAATGCACCACAATGCAAATGCCATGCATTGTGAAATGCTGCATTACAATGCATCGCAACAGTCTGTAAAAGGTCTGAAGGGGACCTAAATGTTTTTTTCCTTTCTCTGGGCTTGTGAGGAAAAAATATTATTTTTTAAATACTGTATGAAAATGTTTTTCCCTTATGCAAAAATCCAGCGTGTTCTTTATATAAAACATTTTCTTATTTTGATTAGCTAAAAACGGATCTCTTTTTGAGTTAGTAATTCCCCTGTAAATTAACAAAACTGTTACAGTGGTGAATCAACTCACCTGTATTCATGCAGATTGGTGGTTTGCCTGTGCAGTTTCAGGGTCACCGCTCATTTTAAATTCTTATATTGAATATTCAGTTTGAGGACCCTTTAACACCATTATGTCAGAGTGGTCAAGAGCTGATATTTTCCAGCTTAATGTCACCATGATGAAACATGGATGTCCTACAGTCAAGATACAAACTAAAGGATGTGTGTTGAATGTCAGCGCAAAATTGAGATGGGAAATTTTTAATTGTGCAAAAGGTACTTTGCTGCATATAATGCAGCTCCTGATGTCCATTTCTGAGGCTAATTAATTATGTCTAATGTATAAAGTAAACTTTACAAGACAATGCCATTTTAGAAAAAGTACAGATAAAATCCATGAGTTATTGTGTTTTCTTTATTTCTTATGTACCTCCTCAGTCCTAATTCAATTTTGGTCTGAGTGACTCCATCAAGTAGCTGAATGCAGCATAAGAGGAGAATAATAGTGTTTATAACCTGGCTTAAAGCTCTTCAAAATGGAAGTTAAAACAGAATTCTTTAATACTCTTTGCAAGAAATATTAACTGGTATACCTTACTCTGCAGCCTGATAAGCAGAATATTCAGTTCTTGAATTGGCCATCAGGGTCTCCTGAGCAGCAAAGGGGTGACTTGTGAGTGGTTTTCCATCTTCAAACACCTTTCTAGACCATTACAAGTATACTTAGTTTAAACACAGTGTCTGCCATTTTTTTTCCTGTCATGCTCATACATGGCATTAGTACTTAAATCACTGACAGGAACAAGCATGCAGTCTATGAAGTCAAAGTATAGCAGCATCTTGCTCCAGGTCAGTGTCTCAATAAGTACTGAAGTTAAATGATAAGCATAACAACCAGGCAATTAGAAACTTCTTAATAGTAAGCAGTGGAAGAAGCAGTGACATATATCTTAGATCCTTGGTTCTCAACTGGTGGGTTGTGACCCAAAAGTGGGTCGCGACCTTGTGTTCAGTGCCGTCCACTTTTCTAGGTGAGAAGCTCCTCAGCCTCACCCGGGTGCAGCACTGTCAGTTCTTACAACACGCAGCCATTCAAAATATGCTGCCCGGCGCTGAGTGTCAGCTTGAGGTGGAGTGGGCTGGGGGTGTGGCCGCGAGGGAACTCCATCCATACATGCATTGCTTACAGCTCCCTCACTTGTCCTGTAGAGGTGCCTGGACCGGAGGGACATCACATTCTGGCTCCCGGCACCTCTACAGGTCACGCAAGGGAGCTGTACCCACAATACACATATGGATGGAGCCGCAGCAGCCCACACTGGACTCCAGGCTGAGGATCCACTCCAGTTCTCATAAGATAGGAAGACTGGATGGATTTAAAAAAAGGTAAAAAAGAACAAAAATTAAAAATTTGAGTGTTTACGTGTGTGTGTGTGTGAGAATGTGTCTGTGGTTGTGTATGTATGCCAGTGTTTTTGAGGGCCCATTCCTGTGCGATTAACGCACCTTACCATGCAATCGTACCTACCGCGCATTCTGGTGTGGGAGGTGTGTTGCATTGCCATTCATTTGAATGGCACACCGAAGGCCTCTACCACCCACAGTTCGATTGCCCGCAACGGAAATGCACGGTATTGCCGTGTGTTCCAGTGCAATGCAACTTGGGTCATGACTTAATGACCAAGGACAAATGTGGGTCCTGAGGTTACCCAGATTGAGAACCACTGTCTTAGGCCTATCATAAGAAATATACTTTAACTTCTTTAGGAGCTACACACATAAATTATAGGTTATATATATAAAGCTGGTACAATCGAATCAATCGATCTGCAGTGAAATGATCTGGTGCATGATTTAATCTTTTGTGCCACCCATGAAGAAATTCTGCATGCCACTGCTGAGTAAAAAAAGTTGCAAAGTGACTGCATGCATATGTCAGTATGATGATTGTATTATCAGATTTTTGGTCCCATTTCTGCAATTTCCATATAAAGACGTGTCCCTCCCATACACAGACTGATTAATAGCAAATAAGGTCTTCTTGGCCAATAGAAGGCCTATGTTGAACATAAACAAAGATTATAAGCACATCCAGTTCCTTTATAAAGGCTGATATTATTAGATTAGACATTATTAGAATGGATGTGGCCAGTAGTGCTTACATGTTACAGCATATACACTGAATTTAAGGTTTTTGAACATTTTGAGAGCAGATTCTTGGCAAATACATATTAAACATTTACCAATTTCCAAACAATGTGACGTTATAAATGCAATCCAAAATTATGTTTTAAGGAACTACTGACGTTAGCAAATACCATGACTAGTAGATCATTTGGGCTTCTCAAAGCCCTATTATTTTAATTGAAGATTAGCATTCAATAATGTAATATGGTAAACCACATGGCTTTTTCTTGTGATTAGCTAAATTGTAATTAAAGTGCTTTTCATTTTGTTAGCACCCCATGTGGACCTCCCGAATGAGGAATTCAATGTAAATAATTGCCATTATTTTCTTTTCTAGGTTCTGAATGTGGCATCTAGGTGCTGTGTATATGATTCCTAACTGAGGCACCTGAAGGCATAACAGAGTGCTGACCAATTCATAGTATCTTATCCATAAACTGTATTCTTACACTAGAATCATACAGCTTACCCCCCCCCCCCCCCCCTCAACAACCCCCGCTTATTTCCCCCTCCACCTG
>NW_017306809.1:634460-638435 GCF_000935625.1 Nanorana parkeri
AAACCACCCCCTTCCCCCCCCCCCCCCCTCTCTCGAAATGCACCTGGTACTGCCTTCAGCCTCTGCAGAATCTCCAACGTTAACAAAACGAAATCTGCAATAGCTTAGAGAAACTGTAGCACTTTCAGTATAACTGTACTTCATGGGGGTAGGAAGTGACCAGTCTGAAAGATTTTGGACCAAAGTGATTGCTCCACAGTACCTTCCTTAAAATCTATATTTGTCATGAGTCCTTTTGCTGCACAAGTTAAATAGTGTGTTACCTCTGACTCAAACACAGTGGCATCATCCAGGCAGTTGTTTACAAATAGCACCAGGCTAGGGTTATTCCTAAATTAAATCAGTCATAAAGCTGGAAATTCAAACTGAGTGTTTTATGGGAAACTTCTTAATAAAGGTCACCCTAATTAAAAATCACATTTCAAAAATTATAAATAGAAAAAGAGTTGTAGGCAGTTGAAATAATATGGAATTAGTAAACTGTATCTATGGAGGAACAGCATTATCACCCTAGATTGGCTCCACCACCTCTCACCTCCTTAACCTACTTGTTGGTCTTTGGGAGGCAGGAAAGGTAAGCTTGACTTTTACTGGAAAATTCAAGGTTTGCATATAACTTCTGCTTATCTCTGAATCAAAAGATTATTCTCGTCACGGGGTTATCATTGAAGGCATTTATGCATTTTTTTAATAATACTGCCCACTATTGTAACTGGTTTACTAAATGGAATCCTGAGAATTACTACCTGCTTTCACCAAGACCGCTGAAAGCTGAGTTCTATAAGGCCCCGTTCCCACTGCGCGATATGCAAATCGCGCGTTTGTCGCGCGATTTGCATATTGCGCGACATCGCAAAATTTGCCGCGCGATATCGCGTTCAAGCTTGCATTGAGCAAGCTTGAATCACGGCTAAATCCGCTCCAAAAAGGGTCCTGCTGTAGCGACACACGACCCGTGACAGCAGGACCCTTTGCCCCATTGAAATGCATTGGAGCGCGATATCGCGGCAAATTACCGCGCGATAAATCGCTCAATGTGAACGGTGCTTAAGATAAAAATAAAGGCTTTATTTGTTAGTAATATTGAATGACCCATAATTAATTTCCTCCCTATGACTCAGGGGATTTTTCTGTGTTGTGTGTTGGATTAAGGACATATTTATTTGTAAATATAAATATTATAAATGGCAAATTCTACTTAATATTTCTTGGAATCAAAATCGGTTGGCAGCCAGAGATTATGCTTCACGGAGACACATTCCATTGTAACATAATGGGGGTGATTTACTAACCTAAACACACGCACGCACCAGGTGCGTGTGATTTTTACACAGCAAAGCGTATTTATCAACCAAAAAGTCTCTATGAGCATATTTCCACTAATGCCATATATGGAAAAATCATGCACATGATGCATATATAATGCTGCTTCACAGTTTAGACAAAAATGGTTAGCTCATGCATTTACATTCCTGCATTCATCAATGCAAGCAACACAATGTAGAGCTAATTTACACAACATCACCTTGCAATTCATGCAGGGCTTTGCACAACACACCTGCTGGGTGTGTACACACTACAAAGGTGTTTAGATTCCACCCATAGATCATGCTGGGAGGGAACACACTACAGAGGTGTATACATGTTCGTGGTGTGTTTATAAGGTTAGTAAATCAACCCCAATGTGTTTTTCTTTTTATCAAGAGATACACAAATTGCTCTGTGAGGAAACCAATCACTGGGTCAATAGTTAGCAAAGACATTTGTGTTCTACTACTAATAAAGGTGACTTATTTCAAGTTTTACATTTATAAAACATGTTACTATGTTAACTCAAGAACAAATAAGTAATGTATTGGTGCTTATCAGCCCTTGGATGTAGTGGCTGCATTAGTTTTCTTTTTTTCAGCCTAGCGCAGAATAATACCTGTGGATCCTGATAATATTGTAGTGTCCTTGTAACTTTTTGCATACTAGACTGAAATCTCACATTACTTCCTTCCATTGTAATGGAGATAACAAGAGGGGGAATCGTTTGTATTCCAAATCAGGGGGGTACCCTAGGGTGACAACACTGCTCTTCCATAAAAAAAGTTCAGTCAGTGAGTGTTGTCACCTTAGGACAAGAAGTGTGTTACTGGTAGGATCACCTAGTGAAAATAAAGTAAAAAAGAAAACTAATGTAGCCACCACATCTGAGGACTGGTAAGCTGCAATATAATATCTTTTGGGTTTTGGCTTTTATTTTAAATGTTCTTATAATTATTTCATACTTTCATTTATTAGGCAATCAGATTGTGTTTATAAAGTGTAAAATTGTTTTCAAAGAACTAAATACCAGCTGGGATTCTGGTACAGAAGTTACATTTTTTTATATTTTTTGCTCAGAGAATGTTGAAAGACAAGTTTCATTTTAAATAAAATATATTGAATTGAAAGGAGCGATCAATCTAAAATACATGTTTAAATCAAAGAGCTTATAATGTTAATTGCCACTACGTTCACTATAAAAAAAATTGCCATAGATGTATAAAATAAATCTTTTCAGTCTACAAGGTACTTACTTCAGGTGACTACCTGGTTTTTTTTGATGCTCAAAGCAGGAAGCCATTTGTGAGTAGGGACACCTCCCTCTACAAGGTAAGAATATTAGTGTTATACTTTTCTGATAAGATTACGACGCTTTTACATGAAAATACTTGTCTTTTATATAAACCAGTATACATTTTGGATTTATTGATCCTTTAAGATAGTGGCTTGGCTTAGGAAGTGACAAGGTGAGTCTGTAATATGTGATGAGCAGAAGCCAAAAACCACCTTAATAATCCGTTTGTGAACCTAAATATGAGTTTTCTGCTTCTGCTATCAAACTCTGTACAAATTATTTTTATTGACAATTAACATCAAATGACTGTTGTAAAAATTAACACAATGAACTTCAGCCTTCCTGAGGCCTATCCTATTAATTGTAACTACTCCATCAACACTGACCTGTCTACTGTCATATAATAAAATGGGCACTTCCTGATATCTGGAAGTCATTGTATATGTACAGTATCTTCACGTGTATATTATGTATTTTATTGAACAATAAAGTAAGGTATTACTTAAGAGCCTCTTAGTGTGCTGCCTTATTTCATGGAATATACATTAAAGGTATTTTAAGGTAAGATATTGTTCAATTATAATGGAATGAGAGTTGGCATTACAACACTTCAAGCAAGCATTCACAGAGAGATAAAGCTTCAGCCAACCGTTCATATGATAAGCTTAGCATTTCTTGTTTTGTAGATACAAATCCACCTGTCCCCAGACAGTGTGGACCAGCTCACTTTCATTTAAATTAACCAGATCTGGATTTCCAATAACTACAAAACCTCTGCTGATGATGCTCTCATCTGCTCACATACCTCACCAATAAGGATATCAGCAACCATTACCAGACCCTGTCACCTCTCCTAGCCTATTCCTCTAAAGGTGCTACACAGTTTCCAAAGCTACCAAATTTCTAATATTTGCTGCAGGATACATCCTGCTTGGTGCCTCAAAAATTGCAGCATATTCCAGTGCATTGCACTGTAAATATGGCACACAATGTTTCTGCAGCTAGACTTTAGCTGTCATATTTCTGAAGGGTAAATTCTGTGTTGCTCCTCAAAGTTTGCAGCTATAGAGCCGGCGGATTGATTGTATAAGCTGCCGGTCCGTGTGTGTCCCCCCCCTCCCTCCTGCTGTCACGCTGGTCACGGGCTCCGCTGTGCCCGGTGCGAGCCCGGGACCAGCATAGTGACTCTCTGGCAGGATCAGAGGGAGATCGATACACGATCTCCCTCTGGTCCCTCTCTGCTGTCAGAATGTGGAAGTGAAGTATATTACATCACTTCCGCATTCTTGTGTCACTCTCCAGCTTCAGACGCTGGAGAGAAGCTGATGACGCAGATCTCTGCTTCATCAGCTTCTCTTTTTTTTGGGGGG
>NW_017306809.1:638445-718287 GCF_000935625.1 Nanorana parkeri
CTAGGTGACATTAGGGGTCTTGGAGACTTCTGATGTCTCCATAAAGAGGACCTGTCACATCCTCTTTCCTATCACATAGGGGGTTTTCTTAGCCCCCTATATGATAGCAATAAAGTTAAGTGAAAAAAAATTAGGAAAAAAAATTTAAGTTTGCAAAGAAAATTAAGTTACACATAAAAAAGAATTAAAAACCACACAATTCGGGTGTTCATACGTGCAAAAACGATGATTGCGCCCGTTACGGCACACATGTTACATATCACCGTGAACGTTGCAGTGAGAGCAATAATTCTAGGACCATCAATCACTGATAAAACTAAACTGATGAGTGGCAAAAGCTTTTAAAGCGTCGCCAGTGGTCAATTTTGGGTATGGTAGTTTTTGCAAATTTTGCGGGTGCGCGAAATTTTAAAGCTTGACATGTTTGGTGTCTATTTACCCGACGTGAGAACAGTAGAAAGTCTATTTGCGCGACGTGAGAACAGTAGAAAGGCATCATGGCACACTCACAAACTAGCATGTAAAACAACTTGTCTCACCACTAAGGACAATATTTTCCCGACGTGACCCCGCCTTTTATATTTAACCCAAAAATTGGGTAATAATAATTGTTTCCTAAAAGAATGAAAAAAAAAAGTTTTTTTTCAAACTTTTCAGTAATTTTTCCTTAATATAGTAAAAAAATAAAAACCGCAGTGGTGATTATATACCACCAAAAGAAAGCTCTATCTGTCCCCAAAAAATGGTATAAAATTCATTTCAGTACAGAAGGTAAGAATATTAGTGTTATACTTTTCTGATAAGATTACGACGCTTTTACATGAAAATACTTGTCTTTTATATAAACCAGTATACATTTTGGATTTATTGATCCTTTAAGATAGTGGCTTGGCTTAGGAAGTGACAAGGTGAGTCTGTAATATGTGATGAGCAGAAGCCAAAAACCACCTTAATAATCCGTTTGTGAACCTAAATATGAGTTTTCTGCTTCTGCTATCAAACTCTGTACAAATTATTTTTATTGACAATTAACATCAAATGACTGTTGTAAAAATTAACACAATGAACTTCAGCCTTCCTGAGGCCTATCCTATTAATTGTAACTACTCCATCAACACTGACCTGTCTACTGTCATATAATAAAATGGGCACTTCCTGATATCTGGAAGTCATTGTATATGTACAGTATCTTCACGTGTATATTATGTATTTTATTGAACAATAAAGTAAGGTATTACTTAAGAGCCTCTTAGTGTGCTGCCTTATTTCATGGAATATACATTAAAGGTATTTTAAGGTAAGATATTGTTCAATTATAATGGAATGAGAGTTGGCATTACAACACTTCAAGCAAGCATTCACAGAGAGATAAAGCTTCAGCCAACCGTTCATATGATAAGCTTAGCATTTCTTGTTTTGTAGATACAAATCCACCTGTCCCCAGACAGTGTGGACCAGCTCACTTTCATTTAAATTAACCAGATCTGGATTTCCAATAACTACAAAACCTCTGCTGATGATGCTCTCATCTGCTCACATACCTCACCAATAAGGATATCAGCAACCATTACCAGACCCTGTCACCTCTCCTAGCCTATTCCTCTAAAGGTGCTACACAGTTTCCAAAGCTACCAAATTTCTAATATTTGCTGCAGGATACATCCTGCTTGGTGCCTCAAAAATTGCAGCATATTCCAGTGCATTGCACTGTAAATATGGCACACAATGTTTCTGCAGCTAGACTTTAGCTGTCATATTTCTGAAGGGTAAATTCTGTGTTGCTCCTCAAAGTTTGCAGCTATAGAGCCGGCGGATTGATTGTATAAGCTGCCGGTCCGTGTGTGTCCCCCCCCTCCCTCCTGCTGTCACGCTGGTCACGGGCTCCGCTGTGCCCGGTGCGAGCCCGGGACCAGCATAGTGACTCTCTGGCAGGATCAGAGGGAGATCGATACACGATCTCCCTCTGGTCCCTCTCTGCTGTCAGAATGTGGAAGTGAAGTATATTACATCACTTCCGCATTCTTGTGTCACTCTCCAGCTTCAGACGCTGGAGAGAAGCTGATGACGCAGATCTCTGCTTCATCAGCTTCTCTTTTTTTTGGGGGGGGGGGGGGGGGGCCTAGGTGACATTAGGGGTCTTGGAGACTTCTGATGTCTCCATAAAGAGGACCTGTCACATCCTCTTTCCTATCACATAGGGGGTTTTCTTAGCCCCCTATATGATAGCAATAAAGTTAAGTGAAAAAAAATTAGGAAAAAAAATTTAAGTTTGCAAAGAAAATTAAGTTACACATAAAAAAGAATTAAAAACCACACAATTCGGGTGTTCATACGTGCAAAAACGATGATTGCGCCCGTTACGGCACACATGTTACATATCACCGTGAACGTTGCAGTGAGAGCAATAATTCTAGGACCATCAATCACTGATAAAACTAAACTGATGAGTGGCAAAAGCTTTTAAAGCGTCGCCAGTGGTCAATTTTGGGTATGGTAGTTTTTGCAAATTTTGCGGGTGCGCGAAATTTTAAAGCTTGACATGTTTGGTGTCTATTTACCCGACGTGAGAACAGTAGAAAGGCATCATGGCACACTCACAAACTAGCATGTAAAACAACTTGTCTCACCACTAAGGACAATATTTACCCGACGTGACCCCGCCTTTTATATTTTACCCAAAAATTGGGTAATAATAATTGTTTCCTAAAAGAATGAAAAAAAAAAGTTTTTTTTCAAACTTTTCAGTAATTTTTCCTTAATATAGTAAAAAAATAAAAACCGCAGTGGTGATTATATACCACCAAAAGAAAGCTCTATCTGTCCCCAAAAAATGGTATAACATTAATTTCAGTACAGTGTTAATAAATTAATGTATTTGTCCTTTATTTGTAAACACCTCACACCCCTAGGATTTCAGAAAATGTTATACTTTTCAGCCTAAAACTAAAAGCTAACATTTTAAATGTTTTTCTTTAAAAGCTAATAGTGGTCACCTGGGATACAATGTCACTGTCACACTTAGGGGTCTATTCACAAAGCTGCCGAGGGCAGCCGAGTGAAATTTATTTTTGAGTATATCATGCAGTCACTATGACTGCTTGATAATTTAATATTTAAATTTTGGTTATTATTAGGCTGCTCCAAACTTAGGAACAGCAAATAATGACCTTAGTGACACTGAACCTGACATGCTGATTCTGCTGCATGTTAGAGTCAGTAAAGGCTGATGATCATTCCTGGAATGATCAGAAACCTGCAACATTGTTTCCAAATATAAACATGTAGCTTTCTATTCTGAAACATTGTAGAAAAAAAGCCAGTACACACAAACAGTGACACCACGTGCTGTCACTGTCAGACACCCGATCCCTGATCCCTGTCTGAAAAAGCTTAACTCATTCATTAAAAGATGCCTCAATACTGACTTAATAAGATGCCTGTTTGTGGTGGGGACGTAAAGTGTATGTCCCCCATCATGAAGGGGTTAATTAAGTTTATTAATGCTAAAGTTCACTGTTGTAAGAACATGGATCAATTCTATAGTGGCTTTTCTGGAAGACCAAGTTGCAGCCTTGCAGATGGTCTCAGCTGAGACCTTGGAAAAAGCTGCCCTTAATGCTGCCAACCCCCTTGTAGAGTGTGCTCGGACATCCTGTGGTATCAAGATACCCTTAATAGCACAGGATTTCTTGATGAGTTTTACCAGCCAAGAAGCTATCATTCTGGATTATGCTGATTGTCCCTTTCTGATGCAGAGTGGAATAATAGATAGGTGCTTAAGTGTACATCCCTTTCACCATTTTTAGTTGTGTTTTTTAATTAAGGTGTCTTCTATGTCTAATGAGTGCAGATGTCCTATATTGTCAGCTAAAGTAGGTAGGACTATTTCTTTGTTTATCTAAAATATAAATGTACATAAATAAAATGAATGTATAAATGTAACTAGAGATTAAATGGAGAACATACAGTAAATCACAATAAATAGATGTGAATAACAATAGAGAAGAAACTGGAGCTAGTAGACAAAAGCAGGTTTGTAAAAATGCATGTATAGACTATGACACATGTCTACATGAAGAACATCTCTCTCTTGAAGTTGGTGCGGTCATTTGGACAAAGAGATCTTGAGGTGGATGAGTTTTAAAAGCCCAGCAATGGTCTTGAGTTATGGTGAAATTCACCCAGGGATCTTCTAGGTTATTCATCCACTGCAGAACACCTTTGAAGCTGGCACCCACCAGAAATGTGTGGAATCCTAAGAAACCGAGGCAGAAGTTTGTTTTAACATCTTTAGGAGGGATGATTGGGTGCTTCTCAGTCACCTGGGGGATTCCCTACTGGGTTATATGGTCAATCATCCTTGTATCTGCCACCAAAGGGCCTTCTGACTGATGAATGTTTTTGATGGTGGGGTTTTCTCTCCTGAGGTAACAGGACTGATCTCCCATGTGGTAACAGGACTAATCTCACATCGCAGAATCTAATTTTTAACAAATAGATTAGAACCATTGCAGGGTATCCTACACCAGTTAAACTTGCAGACCATGGTCTTAGCTATAGCACTCTTAATGCTGTCACTGTAGCCAACACTGTGATACCTTAAAACTTTTTTCATTGTTCCTGCAGCTGTTGCTCTGCGTCTTTACCCACGTCCTTCTCATTGTAAAAACAAAAGAAAATAATTTGTTTAACGCATTTGCTTTCTCCCGATCGTTGGTAGTTAACATCCCCTCTTTGTCTGTTATTGGGCCTACATGTTCTGTCCTTACCCTTTTGCTATTTATATATTTAACCACTTGCCGTCCGCCCAGTGCCGTCCGTCCGTTTTGTAAAAGCATTTTTTTCTGCTCGCGCACGCCCCCTAGCGGGCACGCACGGGCAGAAAAGACCTGACCAATGCAAACACCCGTTACTGGGTGTTAACTGTTTTTTTTTAATTTAATGCCGATGCTGCCTCCTCTGACTTATATTTTTTGAAGGCTTTGTCCTTTTCCCTTATGTGTTGTTTTACCTTGCTAGTTAACCACCCTGGTCCAACTTTTCCGTTCTTAAATTTCCGTAAACGGAATGCACTGGCCAATTTTGTTATTTAAGATTGCCTTGAATCTATCCCATTTTTCTTCAGTGTTCGTATTCAGAAAGATTGCATTCCAATTTATGTCTCCTTGTAGGTTTCTCAATTTATTGACATTAGCCTTCCTAAAATTGAGTGTTCATGTCGTGCCAACGTGTCTACGTTTCCTGGAATCTACAATGAACTTTATCATACTATGGTCACTGTTCCCTAGGTTCTCCCCGATTTCCACATCTGCAATTAGTTGTTAGTAATTATTAAACCCAGCAAAGCACTTTTCCTAGTTGGGGTTTCCACCAAGTGTGCCATAAAATTATCTTGGAGAGTGTTCAAGAATTGCTGGGCCCTTCTTGAGTTAGCTGTTTCTGTTGCCCAGTCTATATCCGGGTATTTAAAGTCCCCCATGATTATGACATTGCCTTACCTTCCCGCTACTGCAATCTGTGACAATAGTTGAAACTTCTTTTCCTCCCCAACGTTCGGGGGGCCTGTAGCATACCTCCACCAGTAATTAATTTTTTTCCCCAATCATTTCCATTTCTATCCATAGCAATTCAGCTTTATCCCCTCTCTCCTGTGCTATATCATACTTCCGAGGTAGTAAGCAGAATAAATAAAAATGTAAACAAAAGAAGAAAAAAAAAGATAAAAATAATTTTAAAAAAAGTTAAAAAATAAAAAAGTTTTAAAAAAATGTAAAAGAAAGAAACATTTTAAAAAAAGGTGTGGGGTCCCCCTCTAAAACCATATTAGACACTTTAGGTCTGGTAGCAATGTTAGTAGGGACCCTAATTTTTAAAAATGCGTGGGGTTACCCCCAAATTCATAGCAGGCCCTTTAGATCTGGTAGGAATTTTAAAGAGGGACCCCACCCCCAAAAATGGGGGGAAAAAGTGTGAATCCTCCTAAAATTCCCACCCAGACCCTTGATCTGAGCACAGGCCTGGCAGGGCAAGAAAGGGGGGGATGAGCGAGCGCCCTCCACTGCCTGCCATACCAGGCCACATGTCCTCGGCATTGGGAGGGTGCTTTTCCAGGGTCCCCCCCTGGCTGAACCGGAGGGCTGTGGCAGCTGTAGTGAGCCGAAGGATTAGCTGATGCTTCGGCTTAATCCTTTGGCTCCTTTGTGAATAACCCTCTAAATCTTTTAAGAAGGGAAAAATGTTTTCTCACTTAATTCTTCAATGTGATCCTCTAAGTCAATAGTCTATTTTACCACCACCACAAATGGTTCAACTAAGCTGAAGTCAAACCTTGTTGGGCATAAGCACTTTGAATCATCAGAATGGTCACTGTAGTTTGCTTCTGAAGCTTCTCTGTTTCCTGATGTGCTAGGCATTACCCGTAGGAAAGACTCACTGAGCTCGCTCATACAGTCTCTGACTGACTGCTGATGAATACCACCGCCGCTACTGCCTGGTCCTGAGTAGACTGGGCAATGCAAGTATTCAAGTCTGGCATACCAGTTTTTCCGGCAAAGCCTGCTTTCAACAGACACAGCAAGTTTTTTATCTGGATATCTGTATTTTGAGTGGGAGCCTGGGTTTGAATGATGGCTCTGGTTGAAAGAGTGCTAGCTATTGCACCTGTGCAAATGTTGTCATCTTGGAGAAGTGTATCTGTTTTTGGATTGATGGGTATCAGGGCGATCTTCATGATATAGCCTGAAAAATTATAACATTGTTATGAGTAACTTTAACCTCACAGGATTATTTACTTATCCTACCTTTACCTTTGGGTGGAGGCAATGTCTCAGAAGTGGCAGAAGTGTCTGACATGATACCAAAAGAAAAGTGAGGAATAGGATGGTATGACAGACAAGCAAATGCCATCAAGGTAATGTAATAGACTTAATTAGATATGGTACTTGAGGATGTGCAGTGTCTGGAGGGGAACCAGACCAGCATGCATTGACTGGAGGCATAGGGTAGCCTGGGGGCTCCTTGCTGTATGCCAAACCTGGATTTAAAATGTTGTGTGCCCTCCTCCCCCTCTGCTTCCATTAGTGCCATAGCCTGGCAGGCATTATTTTACAGTTGGGTGAGACTATGGGGTTTATTTACTAACCTTATAAACACACCACGAACATGTATACACCTCTGTAGTGTGTTCCCTCCCAGCATGATCTATGGGTGGAATCTAAACACCTTTGTAGTGTGTACACACCCAGCAGGTGTGTTGTGCAAAGCCCTGCCCTGAATTGCAAGGTGATGTTGTGTAAATTAGCTCTACATTGTGTTGCTTGCGTTGATGAATGCAGGAATGTAAATGCATGAGCTAACCATTTTTGTCTAAACTGTGAAGCAGCATTATATATGCATCATGTGCATGCTTTTTCCATATATGGCATTAGTGGAAATATGCTTATAGAGACTTTTTGGTTGATAAATACGCTTTGCTGTGTAAAAATCACACGCACCTGGTGCGTGCGTGTGTTTAGGTTAGTAGATCACCCCCTATATAACACACAGGGGCTGTGTCATCATGCAGGACTCGAAGAATAAGAGATGGTCACATGTTATTATATAAACTCTGCACAGTCCAGGAGGAGAGCCCTTCCTCCGCCACTGCCAAGAAAGAACCAAGGACCTATAACATCAACAGACCAGTTAAAAGAAGGAAAGGAAAAGGTATATCAAAAAACGTTTGTTACAAATAAACGGATTTGTGGGGCTTCCCTCTAGTTTCACTTTAACAGAAGACTTTATGACATCTCCACCTCGATATGTCATATTTCCACCCAAAGCAAAGTCCCAGTTTTGTTGCAAATGACTTATTTTACATTTTACTACATTTTATGACAGGTGTCCCTGCTAGCATTAATTGTAAATGTATTAGTTTTAACCTGTAATATATAAAAATAAATATTAATTTAATATAAATATAAGTTAGAAGGTTGATATAAGTCAGTCAGAGGCATCAGGAAAACTAAACTTTGTCCCTGTAGTTTTCCATGGTAATCGCACCTGTGAAAACAACAACCTATCTTTTGTAGCTTGCAGTAGGTCAAAGCCCTGTTACCTATTCAGAGCACAAAGTCTTGACAGTGATGAATTGGTACCCTCTGACCACTAATCACAGTGCCCTGGGTAATTTTAGTCCAATCAAATTCTGTCCTCATTGTGACCAAGGTTCTACAGGTGGACAACTAGAGAACATTTGTCATTCAGGTTTCCTCTTACATTTACTGCAGTCCCTGAGGTGAATAAGGTTTTAATGTAATGCTGTAAACACTTTCACAGAAGAGAGTGTTTCTCTGTGACTTTACACATCCAAATTTAATTGTACAGCATTTCAATACTAAGTAGAGCATTGCAATACTAAAAATGATGGAAAATCTTAATATTTCATAAATTAATACTTTAATTACATAACTAACAACCTACTTAGAACAAAAAAAATCCTGCACTTTAGATCGTTCATTTTAATTTAATTTCAGGCAATTGTTTTGCTAAAAAGATAAGATATTTTATAATTGTTTTAAATGAGAGGTTTCTTAGCCCGTAATATATGTACAAAGAATAGATTTGACAAGTTTGTGAAGTACTTCAGCATTCTTTAGCCAAAATCCAGGCATGCAGCTACAGAGAGGAAATACCTAAAAATGAGCTGTTTTACCTGGCAGAGGATTTCTATTTCTATCCATCCAGTTCTGATATTTACACAGCTTTGGCAACAGCACAGCCCTGTCTGGAAGGATAGGAAATCTAATTTTGTTCTGCTGCAATTAAGTTACCCTTACAAGTCTTGTACCTCTCACAGCCCATGACTAAACAGTGAGGAGGAAGCAGCAGACTGATGAGATTATTTCTCTGTTGCTCTTTTATCAGCATGTACCTTGCACTGAAGAACAATTGATTTCCTCATTGTGCTGCTTTTTAACCCCCCCTTTCTGAGCTCTGCTGTCCACGGACTGCAAAGGGCTGATACCAAGCCAAATTCAGGTACGTACACTGCTTACATTTAAAATACATATATAAGCAGAACTGCATCAATTTGTGTGTTTTATATCTTCCTGGAGGTCAGCTTCCCCAAAAACAAATTTCAGCGAATTGAAGTGTATTGAAAATAAATTGTAGTACTGTAGATATTTATTAATTCAAAGGAAACATGTATGGTAGACATGTGCACCAGCAAAAAAATTGTTTAGTTTAGTTTTGATTCGGATTTTGCATTATTTAATTTTTTGGATTCGGGTCCAAAATTAAATTTGTTTGGGAATTCGGATTCGGACGAAATTCGTTAGCGGTACTCTGGTCGAAATTTAGTTTTTGGACAAAATTTTGTTTTTTTGGACAGAACATTTTTTTTTTACATTTTTCTTTTTTTACAGTCTGCAGAAGATGAAAAAAAAAGCATGAGGTTCCCCCCAATACATACCAGACCCTTTAGGTCTGGTAGGAATTTTAGGAGGGACCACCCCAAGTTAAAACACAAAAAAGTGCATGGGGTTACCCCCACAATCCATACCAGACCCTTTAGGTCTGGTAGAAATTTTAAGGGGGAACCCCAGCCCCAGGAAATGGGGGGAAAAAGTGGGGTCCCCTCTAACAATCCTACCAGACCCTTGATCTGAGCACTGGCCCGGCAGGGCAGGTAAGGGGGGGGGTCCCACTTAAAATTCCTACCAGATCTAAAGGGCCTAATATGGATTTTGGGGGGAACCCCAAGAACCTTTCTGTGTTTTAACTTGAGGGGGTCCCTCCTAACATTCCTACCAGACCTAAAGGGTCTGGTATGATTTGGGGGGGAACCTCTCACTTTTTTTTTCATCTTCTGCAGACTGTAAAAAAAAAATATTTTTCTTCTGCAGACAGAAAAAAATATTTTTTTTTCTGTCATTTTGCTGCAACAAAATTTTGTCCAAAAAACTAAATTTCGACCGGACTACCGCTAACGAATTTTGGGAAATTGCGAATTCGGATTCGTTTGCATTCGTTTTAGCTGTAATTCGAATACATCCAAATCTACGAATTTCCGAAATTTCGTCCGAATTTAATTTCGGAACTAAACGAATCGCACATGTCTAATGTATAGTAAAGAGAAATACGGGGCCTACTATTGTTTAACTGCTTTTTATAATGCTAGTTGCCTGGCTGTCTCTAACTTTTTGAGCAACGTTTGAGTCATTGATATGGATGAGATCTGCAGCAAGTAAAATCTCAATAAAACCAGATATTTTGACCTGGGGAGTGAAAAATATGCCCTCCTCAGATAAATCACCAGGCCGCAACAATGACATCAGATGACACCGAGCAAGCTTCAAATACTTATTTAAGTCAATACTGTGCAATACCAGTCAACTTTTTAGTGATTAAAAAGCTGTAAAAAAGGCACCATTGTGCTAACTGTGCCCTCTTAACCCAACCCAGTCGTATCCTAATGTTATGTTAACAATTTCTCAAACCTTTTTTCCTGTCCACGCATCACAATGTAGTGTCGACAGGGGAATATAGCTCTCCTAAAGTAAAACGCATACAATCACCTTGTGCTTTACCATTCTGCTGCACTACCTAAAAGGCACACTAATGGTATTTTCATCAGTAGGCATTGTTGATTAAATTTGGGGTAAACATATGTGGATGTGCAAATTATGTAAACATTGCAATGGGAAAAATTACAGGAATTGTTTACTAATAATACTGATGATACTAATAGAAACAAAAGAAAAACTATATGTATCTAGATTTTCTACTAAATTATAGCCCTATCTGTCTAGAAAAAAAATAATGTATTACACATTAGGATAAACAACAAGATATCATGTGGAACTAGGACATCATGAAAACAAAACAAAAAAAAGCTCTTGGACTCAGGTGGAATTAGGGAGAGAAAGGGACATATGTGGTTAAGTTTACTAATTTTTAAAGGACAACTGTACCTCTGGTACATGTTCTTTCATGAACAAGGCTGTGCAGCTCCTAATGGGGCTACACAGTGATGATCGCTGGATCAAAGACAAAGGTGGGTGTAATTGGTAGGGGTTACCCCAGTTGTCCTTTATACTGTTTTTATATACCTTTGACATAGATATACATCCTTTATTTGGTAAATAAATGTGTGATAATTGGTGTACCCACAACGCTGTTTTTTTCTGGGTTTTCTAAAGAGAAATATTTTTTATTTGAGACCATCAAGAGAATGTATACAAAAATACTATACATAAAAAAACCTCACAGTATATTAAAGAGTTTTTAAAATAAAATCTTTATTTTTCAATTTCCTCAAAACAACAAACAGATGCTGGAGTTCTGGTTGAACAATATGAGTGGTCTTTTTTTTGTATGAGAAGTTCATATATGTTGGGTATAGGTAAAAACAAATGTAAAGATCGGTTTACTGTTATAAACTTTCAAAACTATTGAAATAAGAGTCCCATAATCAATATAGTTTTCCCTTTTAGAAAAGAACAGTATATGTAGACACCTTTGTGTAAATAAAAATGTGTGTGTGTGTATATATATATAGAAATATATATAAATGTTAGAACAAATCCAACTACACTAGTGACAGATTCTTGTTTAACCAGTGTCTTGTAATTGATTACCATTGTTTCCCAAGACACAAATTATATGGACAGGTGGCCAGTTTAATGTTGAGAGCGAGACAGTGCAAATTAAATTACAATATAATTTAGGGACTAGTTGCCCCATTGACTTTTTATAGGGTCACAGAAAGACTGCAAATCTAAAAAACATTGAACTGTCACCATGCATTGACCTTTACATACTCCATGGTTCTTAAGGAAAAAACACCTTGTTACAATCCATGAATTACAACCTGTGTAGCATTATAGTGTTCTGTTTCCTGTTATTGGAAATTCTCTCTGGCTTTTTACTAGTAACAATTTTCAATGAAAAAAACAAAAGTATTTTTGGTGAACAGGGAGGTAAATGGTGTTAGAGATAGAAAATGTACCACTTAAAGTATAATTTCACCTTTGCAGCCAAATTGGGATAACAACTATTTAATATTTGTTATGTGTTCTCATTCACGTAGCATAACTTAAAAAAAATTACATTGCAGCTTACCTTTTTTCGACAATGTTTTTGTAGACTCCAGGACTTAAAAATCCTGCTTTGTTCTTACTGTCGGGGGGAGGAGGGGGGGTATGTGGGGTGTTGTTTCAAATAATTAACTCTGGGGTCTATTCACTAAGCTGCCATAGGCAGCCGAGTGACTAACCGACCCGAAGCGAAGTGAGCCGAACGCTGTTCGGCTATTCACTTCAGGCTGGTACGGCTGAAATCAGCCGTACATCGGGTGGCTTCGGCTGGCTTCTGGGCCCGAAGTGCAGAAGGAGTCCAACATCTGGATCGGCTAAGCCGAACCTCAGGCAGGCTACTCGCTGCTGTTCGGCCCATTCTTATAGATGCCGAACAGCAGTGAGTGATTTGCCGAATGCTGCTCGGCTGTTCTGCTCGGTACCTCTGTGGTACCGAGCAGAATAGAAAAACAGTTAAAAAAGTAGTAAAAAATAAAATAGAAAACGATTGCGGCGGAACTATCAGTGACAACTAGCTCCACCCAACTGTTTTCTATTGCCCAGACGGTTCTGCTGCCGTCAGAATGTTAAAAAAAATCACCATAGGAATGCATAGCTAGATTTCTATTGGCTATTTCACTTTGCAATAGCCAATAGCAAACTAGCACCCACCCTCTACTGCTGTCAATCACTAGAGGGGACCTGATGGAGAACTTTAGGTCCCCTCTGCTGATTGACAGCAGCAGTGGGTGGGTGCAATAGCTAGTTTGCTCTTGGCTATTGCAAATTGAAATAGCCGATAGGAATCTAGCTATGCATTCCTATGGTGATTTTTTTTATTCTGACGGTAGCCAACTGCTCCGATGTCAGAAGAAGAAAAAAAAACAGAGCAGAGAAAAGTTTACTCTGCTAGATGAAGCAGAGTAAACCTTTCTGGGAGAATGTGTTTCTCTCCCGAGCGGCCGGGAGCCGCTATCTAATAGCGGGAGACTCCCGGAGCGCCTGGGAGAGTTGGGCTGTCTGGAGATCAGTGTCCCTGGTTACCTGGCAACCAGGGACACTGATCTGTCCGTGCAAGTGGCCGGGGCCAGCCGTGAGACTGCCAAACATTTGGCCAGCTTCGGCTTTCACCTCGGCTCAGTCGACCCAAAGCATATGCCTTTGGCTCGACTGAGCCGCTTTGCTGACTCCGGGAGCTGTACGGGCTATAGTGAATAGCCCGTACAGCTGCCCTTCGATTCTATTGATCCGAAGGGGTCCTGTGGCAGAAGCTAGCCGAAGGATCAGCCGAAAGCTACTGCTAGAACCTTCGGCAGCTTAGTGAATAGACCCCTCTGTCTGTACTGTGCTGGCAGATTTTATTACTTTTCTTCACTTGTAAGCTGGTTGAGCAGGACTATCTGTCCCAACTAAGGATTAAAGACCTAAATACATTGTAAGCTAATTAACGTTTATAAAAACTATCCCTCAGTCAGTCCCTTATTGGCTCACAGGCATCTATTCTAACCACTAGAAGCTGCCTTGTATAATTCTGCTCCAAAGAAACAGATAAAAAGGCAAGAAATATTTTTTTTAATATAATTTTTAGGCATCTGTGTGAATGGGAGCATATAACAAACATAAATGGGGGTTCTTAAATATGATTTCAAAAGTTGAAATACTATTTAAAGTCCAAATTGGATCTAATTTTGAATGTTAAATATAATCCAGGTGCAGTTAAATGGTAAGTAATCAAAGTCTTACCATTGGCTTAGATTGTAAAGCAACCACAGCCATAGTAAAAAAAAATACCCTGACTCCACTGGAAGTTCTCCCAGGGAGGGGGAGAGATATTTGGTTGAGTAAGGATGAGAGAGGAAGGAGATTTGTGCTTGGGAAATAATTATTCCTTGGGAGGGGGGATCATTTCTCTGGGAACTGGATTTTTATTTTGTAAGGTAGATTTTTGCTTGGGGGAAGACATTTATGGGGAATTTGGCTTGAAAATGAGGGGAATTTTACCTGCAGAATTTTTCCCAGGAAGAAGAATGAGTACTCGAACACTGGACTCTGTAAGCAGGGCCATACAATATATACACCCAAATGCTGCACTCTGCATTGCGTGTTAAATACTCCTAATTACTGCACACTGTATGCATGTGATGCACACCACAGGTATTTCACAATCCTAGCAACACCCCTGTGTTCACTAAACTATGATAGTTCATATATGGCCAAGAATTTTTAAAATTGTTTGTACCCAGTAGGGGAAGGGATAAAACCCCTATCAGGTATTTTGTTTGCTGCTAGGGAGATTTCCCTTTACATCCTATCTTAGAGACCCACCAAATAAGTGACAGGAAATCTCCCACAGTGAGGCGAATTACCATCTTAGACAGTTGTCATCAGTACATTTGTCTCCATTGGAAGATTTCCCCTTAACTCTTGCCTTCATGACAACTCTAAAATTCAGGATTTCCCTCTATTTTCTGTCTTGGTGACAATGATTGCCAAGAAAACCAAGAGGATGAATTTCCCCAGAGAAAACATCAACCACAGTGAAGACTTGGCAGAACATCTAACCCTCGGCAGAGCATCTAAAACAAAGAAATAAAGGTAGGGGTGTCTGCATTTACTAAGAATATATACCAAATCCCAGAATTGGAAGAAATATGTTTCCCTTCTATCTCATTAGATGTTAAACTCCTAGTGCAGTAAAGCTTCCTTTTGAGCTCCACCTTTTTAATTAGACATACTGGGCTTAACTTTAGGAGTCTTGTGTTATTAGAAATTCTTACTGCACTTGGACCTATCTCCACATCTAAGTGCTGTTGATGTTCTATTTCATACACCAGACTGCATGTAGGTGACATGCATGAATTGGAAGCGAGTCATTGCAAGAGCAGCTGGATGCTAATTCCTAAAAATCCTAAATACAAATTGTTGTCACTTGAATATGTACATCGAAAATAATTTCAAATTTTACTTTAGCAGTTATAGTAAATCACAGATTGCTACAAATTGAACGAGAGTGGTCATTTTTAGCAGCATTAAATTACTTAATGGCTTTTATGTCAATGTTTTTATTTTATGGCAATTTTTACACAAAACTACAGTTACACTTTAAATGACCAAGGTTGTAACTGCTATCATTGAGAGAGGCACATGGCCTCATCTTTATGTTCATCATCCCCTTATCTTTTCCTTCTTTACAGTATTTTTCTCTAACATATGACCTTAGTTACGAAGAAATTTTCAGGTAATGACAGCTAGGAAGGAAACTGGAGTATTATACAGATCAAGTTAGACTAAAAGCCAGAAAAGACCTTGAAAGAGGAAACGAATGACTGCTTGGTCAGTATTTTATGTACCAGCTACATGGTAACCAGCTCTTAATCTTTTAGATAACATAGTATTGATTAGTAAACCTATCAGAAAGATCATCAGACCAGGACACCAGAGTGTTATCTACCTAATAACCTGCCTTGGGTGACAAAGTGCACAATGAAAATTGAAAAACAATATTTCCTGTCTGTCCTGGAGCACATCTCAGCATGTGCCTACTATGTGTTGTCTGCATCAGCAACTATAATTTTAACTATTTTAGTTGGGTTGAATCCCCACAGATAGAGGAAAGTACACCTATCTGAATTAGAGCTTTAAACTTTTTACCCACTCATATAAAACTTTAAATAGCACAGTCCACTCTTGTTTTAGCATAAAGAGTATGAAACCATATTCTGAACTCGGCATTATATTTTTATGTGCCCAGTCCCACTCGAGTCTCATCTACTCTGGTCAAGAGAACACACAGCTTGAAAGACATCAGCTGAGGATGCATGTCGTAATAGTAGAAGGTGTCTGCAGTGACTGAGTTTTTACGATATATACAAAGAACTGAGGGACTGTATTATAATTTCCGGGAGTTTCAAAACTCTGGAAGCTGTTGCTAAAAATGGCAGGCAGAGGCAAAGCACTAGTTACCAGTATTGCCTGTGGTATTACCTATGCCTGCAGCTTATCTTCCCCATTACTAACTTAGAATGCCTTGTTCCGCACTGTGTCTCTGTATGCAGGAAGCCATCTTGGTAGAAGCATACATTTGCTTCCTCTTGTCAGTGCCTCTAGCAAGGAAAGTAGTGAATAGTATCAGCAAATCTCATTCTAAATCTGTGGAGACTAGCAAACAGAGACAGCAGTGCCTTAGATTTACACTGCAGATATACAGGTATGAGGCTATAGAAATATAAATATATCTATAAATATGCTTCCCTTTTATTTCTAGATCACAAACAAATAAGTGCTACTGAGCACCTGGTACTTAGTTAAAGGACCAGTCTCCTGGAAACTGATAATTAACCACTTCAGTACTGGCATTTTACACCCCCTTCATTACCAGGACTTTTCAGTACTGTGCAAGTTTGGCCTGGCATTCCTTTATCACACAACACTGTAACAAAAAGTGAATTTTATATAATTTTTGGGACAAATAAAGCTTTCTTTTAGTGGTATTTATTAACTGCTTTTTTACTATATTAAGTAAAATATACAAAACAAATTGAAAAAAGCCTGTTTCTCTTATTTTTGTTTATAAATTGTAGCAAATAAAAATGCCAGGACAGTACAAAAATCCCTGAAATTACCCTTTTTGGAATGTAGACACACCAGGGTGATCTGCTTTTTTGCTGACATTTTTTGGAAATGAAGAAACATGCCGGTATTGAGGGGATAAAACATGGAGCTTGGTAATACTGCACAAGATACAATAAATGTACAGGTCATAGACAGAGGGAGGTGGAGGTGAAGGGGCTAATGTACAGGTCACATGCAGTGGGAGGATCGAGATGAAGGGGTTATTGTACAGATGTGCAGGATAAGGAAGGGGAAATGTTAATATACAGGTCAGAGCATAGACAGAATGGATCTACTATAAGCAGGAGAGGAAAGGGTTAAAATTATTTAAACGTTTTTTTTTGCTGCTGCAGCTTATTTTCACTAGTAAGTAAGGAATGGATTCCCTTTGTATCTGTTTCTTTGGAGCTGGAGCACACATAGGACTCTATATGCAAGTTTCTACTGCCTTGACTGGATAACAAAGGGACAGGTTTATTTTAACCCTTCCTGTGAAGGCATTGTAATTAAATTTGGGTACTGTAGTTTATTTAGCGTTTTTGCATGTGCACGCAATTTTAAGGTTTGACATGTTTGGTGTGTATTTACCCGATGTGACCCGATCTTTTATATTTTACCACAAAATTGGGAAATAATAAATGTTTCATAACATAACGTAGGGATTTTCACTACTTTTTTATATAGCAAACAATTAAAACCGCAGTGGTGATTAAATACCACAAAATTAAATCTCTATCTGTCCCAAAAAATATACAAAATTAATTTCGATACTACGTTGCATGACTGAATAAATGTCAGTCAAAATACAGCAGCACTGAATACTGAAAAATGGCCTGGCCAGGAAGGGGGTTTAACACCCCAGTCTTCAAGTGGTTAAAGTGCTTTAGCATACAATACATTTATATATTTTACCCTTCGTTGGGACAGGCAGTCTTTCACATCTAGCTTACAGCTGATAATGAACCTTTGCCAGCACAGTACAGACAGGATTAATTAAGGCAAACACATTTGGCCAGTCCTCTCATAAACTGGGAGAACTAAGTCGGGTTTTTCAGCCCTGTGGTTATTAGCAAAAGAACATCTAAAAAGGTAAGCTGCAATGTTTAAATATTTTTAGTTATACATTATGTTATGTAAATAGGAACATGTAACAAATAACAACTATTTTTCTATTAATAGGTTAAATGATCCACGGTACATAATATATACTGTAGTTGTACCATGGATCATTTAACCTATTCATGTTAGCAGGGGAGAATTGTAAATCTATTGCTGCAGTGTACTTCATATGTAGTACATATACAGTACACATTCCCAATACACTACAGGCAATAGATTTACAGTTATCCCCTGCTAACATAAATAGGTTAAATGATCCATAGTACATAATAGTACATAATATGTAGTTGTACTATGGATCATTTAACCTATTCATGTTAGCAGGGCAGAATTGTACCTCTATTGCTGCAGACTGCGGTGTACTGGATGTGTGTACTGTATATGTTCTATAGCTCATGATTAACCTATTCATGTAAGCAGGGCAGAATTGTAATTCTATTTCTGCAGACTGTAGTGTACTGGATGTGTGTACTGTATATGTACTATGGATCATGATTTAACCTATTCATGTTAGCAGGGGAGAATTGTGAGCACCTTCCACAAGCTGAGCACCAAAATGCGATGCAGCGATCCTGCCCAGCGCAGACTACGAGAGGCCCCGCGTGAGGCAACAGGGATCGGAGTGAAATGCGAGTGAGGGAAGCTGGGACAGGGCTGGCTGTAAATCTATTGCTACAATGTACTGGAAGTGTGTACTGTATATGTAGTACATATATACAGCACACACTTCCACTACACTGCAGCAGTAGAGTTACAATTCTTCCCCGCTAACATGAATATGTTAAATGATCCATAGTACAACTACATGTTATGTACTATAGATCACAATTTAACCTATTCATGTTAGCAGGGGAGAATTGTAAATCTATTACAGTGTACTGGAAGTGTACTAGGTTAAATGATCCACAGCACACACTTCTAGTATACTGCAGCAATACCTATTCATGCTAACATGAATAGGTTAAATGATCCCAGAGGCAGATGCATGATCGGATTTGTAGTTCACTACAGCTGTGTGTAAGCAAATAAAAAATGTTTTATTGTTCTAAAACCAGTGTTAAATTAAAGTTCTTCATAATCATAAAGAATTTGGCCTAAAATCACTAGTCTGTATTGTTTAAAAAAAAATTTCACCTATCCCTATGAGAAAAAGTATTGATAATTGGTATTGGAAAGTACATGAGGGGAAGTACTTGCACTTGGTCTTGAAAAAGTGGTATCGTGACATCCCTAATTAGGAATATAGGAAAATGAATAAAGAATATTGTTAAATGACAAGTTTACTTACCTACGAGACATCCAGCCTAGGCTGGGCTGGTTGTGTGTATGTGGGGGGGGAGGGGGTTCCACAGGTTAGTGTATAGTGTTAGTGAGAGGGGGGTTAAGGGGGATTTTTTTTGTTTGCTTTACAATTCATGAACTATACCTTCAGGAACTCCATTAAAGCACAAGTAACATTCAAATATCAAAATTACAGAAAAGTATTACTGTGATATATTGCTGTATTGCATTTTTTCCCATACACTGCCTCTCCAAAAAAAAAAAAAAAAGTCAAAACATGGATTTAGCTAAGAAAATAGGTAAGAGCCCCCCATTGCATAATATGTCTAGGCTCATCAACATTATCTGCCCCAAAATAGGTCAGCTGCCTATCCGAATACACTGAATGACCAGGTTTTTCCATCAATTGATTCTTTCATCCCTGATGGCATGGGCATATCCCAAGATAACAATGCCAGGATTCATCAGGCATGAAAGAGTGGTTCAGGGAGCATGAGAGATCATTTTCACACATGGGTTGGCCACATGGATTGGCCACCACAGAGTCCAGATCCTAACCCCACCGATAATTTTTGGGATGCGATGGAGAAGACTTTACGCAGTGGTCCAACTCTCTCCTTATCACTACAAAATCTTGGTTAAAAACTATTGCAACTCTGGATGGAAATAAATGTTGTGACATTGCATAAGCTTATTGAAACATTTCCACGACATATGTGCCAGAATCAAAACTAAAGGTCGGTCCAACGAAATATTAGTGTGTGTTTTTTGTTTTTGGACAGGCAGTGTATTAACAAATTCTGCTCTGTTTTAGTCAACAAAGTACATCAAACAATAATATTCAGATTGGAAGGAATGTCATTGTACCATCTGGTTGTTGACCATGGTATTTCTTTTATCTTTTGTGCAGTTTTTGACCTGGAGAGGTCTACAGTAGGTGAGTGTTTTGCCCTTTAGACTACTACTAAAAAAATTACATAGTACAGCATACCAGTGCTGAATTTAATCCTAATTCACAATTTAATTTATCATTATGTTTGATGCAGCCTTTTATAAATAATTAATTCCTATTTTCTTGGCATTCCCTAATTTATGAACTGTTTGTTTTTTATAAATGATAATTTCATTACAAATGTGCCACGATCACAAATTTATGTTTGAATCAACATCTTTCTTACATGTGTTTGCTGTCACATTTGACAATTGATGGCTGACCCTTCTTTCAGCTAAACAAGTTCCCATATTGCAATAAAACTTATGAATACAACTTCATAATAGACACAATTATTCAAAGATGAATAATAGAGAGATGTAAAGCACCGCATTTCTCTGCCCACTGTAATGGCTTGCGATACATATATCAAGACATTTTCAAATTACCCTTGACCTCTTGTAAGCCTATTGTACAGCACATCACAGATAAAACATTACTGCAGCTGAAGTTCTCTACACAAATCTCCAATAAACTCTGCAGAACACTTGAGTTTACTTTCCAAGTTAGATTCAAGGACCCTCTGTGACATGTACATTGTAAGTCACAATACAGAAAGGCGATAAGGGAAAATAGCCTATAAACCACAAAAACAGATTAAAAATACAGAGGTTGACATAAAACTTCTGCAGATGGTGGGCATGATAGACATAAGTAACTCTGTATACTCAGCAAGCTTAGGAGTGTTTTGTGTTCTGACAATGACATATCTTGCTGTAGAAATAACAATTTTATTACCTTGAATGGAATAAGATATTTCCTCATATACCAGTTTACCTACTTGCTGTCCGTAGCAATTTCTTACTATTTGCACTCACACATGATAAAATCTGAATTTTTGGCTAGAAAACAGCTTAACACCCCCCACCCCCACCCCCACAAACAATTAAAACAATTACACATTTTCTGAAAGCAGAGGCCCTGTAGAATTAGAAAAAAATAGTTGCAATTTTTTTGTTGCACGTTATTTGCGCAAATGTTTATCAAACCATTCAGTATTTTTAGGTTAACCACTTGAAGTCCGCGGTGTTAAACCCCCTTCCTGTCCAGGCCATTTTTCAGTATTCAGCGCTGCGGTACTTTGACTGACATTTATTCCGTCATGCAATGCTGTACTGAAATTAATTTTATACAATTTTTTAGGGACAGATAGAGCTTTCTTTTGGTGGTATTTAATCACCACCTTTGTAGCAGATTAGGAAGAGATTTGAGGTTTTTTTTACCAGTGACAGTTAGAAGCTGGTTCTAATAGCGGCAAATGCATATTGTTACATGCAGTCAAAGGCACACTCACAGTTTGTTTTGCAGTGTTACAGCAAATTAGGGAGAGATTTTATCAGAATGTTATCATGGACAGTTATATTGCAAAACATGTTAGTAGTTATGTGCGTTTTGTGCGCATATTGCACTCTCCTATAGCAGATTTGGAGATATCCTAGAGTATTTGTTCTAGAAGATATACCTTTCTGTTTGTGGAAATCAAGAAGCAGGGGGCATTGCTGGGTTGAAACATGGAGCTTGGTACTGTTGAACTATATGAAGCACATCATGCACAGGGGAATCAGGAGGTGAATGGGTTAATGTGCAGGCCATATACAGTGGGAGGATGGAGATAAATGGGTTAATGTGCAGATGTACAGAATAAGTGAGATGAAAGGTTAATATGCAGGTCACAATACAAAAACCGACTGAAGGTCAGTAGTTTAGGAAATGAAAGGCAGGGAAAGGGTTAAAAAAGATGAGTTGTTGCTGCTGCTAACTAATTCATTGATTCTTCAATTCCCAAATTACTAAGATTCCTCTCCTTCCTCTGTAAAAGGGGAGGTATCATCATCATTGTAAACCGTAACATGTGACCGCTGTGATTTGTCATCACAGTGATCACATAGTACTGAGTTGCATGCATGGGATATTGTCTATGTACATGGCAACTAGCAGTCGTAGCAGACACACAGCAGTCATTTGTAGAATGACGGCTTTAGATCTCATTCCAGAAATGGACAATCAACTTTCCGCCATTTTTTTTACAATATGGCAGTAAGGAGATGGTTAAAGACTGTGCACATATTCACTAGAATATTTATGTTATTTTCTGTCAGTAGTATAAATACACAGAAATGTAGATTTTTTTTTAAATGAAAAGCTGGCCTGTGTGAGTCCTGTTAACAAAGTGTCTTAGTTTTTGTTTGTAAAAACCATAAACATCCTCACTCCAGTATTTTGGGGACTATATATTAGGGATGTTCAGATACCAGTGCCGATACTTGTCATTTTCATGAGAACTACTAGGGTTGCAGCGTTTACAGCTGGGACCTGGCTCTGGCGCTCCACCACTGTCCTGAAATCATTAGTCTGTATTGTTTTAGAAAAACTGTCACATGACAATAAACAAAAATGTATCAGTACTTGTATCTGTGAGTACTTGGACAAGTATCAGTACTCGGTCTGGAAAAAATGGTATTGGTGCATCCCTTATATATATATTTATCAAAACAAATCATACATTAAAACCGGAATGCACAAATCCCAGGAGCTCCATATGCTCCTTAAAAATAACAGCTGCCTCCTAATGTTAGAATTTTTCTCTAGTGTAGTCTTGGAGCTGGAAAAGTATCTGTACATGTACTTGTACCAAGTGCGGTACATGGTATCTGAACATCCCTAACTATAATGCTATTTTTTTATAAGCATAAGCTGGCTGCTTTCTTCCTGTTGACAAAGCTGCTTAGTAAAAGTATATAAAGACAGTGCACATGCACACTACAATATTTCTGTGTTTTTTCGAGTAATAAATGATACTGTAAACTATTTCATCATTTAAAAAGCCTGTTGGGGGGCCTGTTCAAATTGAGGCTTGAGTGCAAAGAATTAAATTTGGGAATGTACTCACTACATCATTTGGGGTATTGTTGATGATGATCCTGATATGTTGATTTGAACAATTAAAAATGGTTGTAGATAGTCTTGTTCAAATTGGGGCTTGAGTGCAAACAAATTAATACTGGGTATGTACTTACAACATTTGGTGTGGATTTTTTGGGGGAAATTAATGATAATGTAATGTTGATTTCCACAGTTAAAATGGCTGTTGGAGTCCTATTCAAAGGGCTTGAGAGCAAATAAATTACATCTGTGAACATACCAATTACAATAGTTGGGGTGCTTTTTTATGAGCAACCCTGAAAGTAGGAATGCATTAGAATGCTCTTTCTAATTCCTCCTGCTGATTATAATGTCACTATTGTCTCTGGTAATGTGTATAGGTCAGTAGAAGAACCCAAAAAGCAAATCTAGGGTTTGTGTTTTGCAGAACAGAGACCCAGAAGTGCAACACTCCCAGAAGTGTCGGCTTCTCAGTTGACTTTAAGAGGAACTTTACAGAACGGTTGTTGTATCACATGGGCACCAGAAAATTCTTAACTAGAATTTATCAGGGGTTATTTCACTCTACTCACCCAGTCATGGCTCAGTCCAGGATTAAATGGTCCCAAGATGTTGTAGACCTAGATGAGGAGGAGTGGCGAGATGCTTAGGATTTCTCATTTCCACATCTAATCTCATCCAGTGACAGATTGATACAGTTCAAATGCTTCATATAATTTTTTTACATGCCAGCTAGGCTGGCAGCCATGTACAGAAATGTATCCGTTTATAGTAGGAGATGTGGGTTCGCCCCTGCAGAATATAGGCATATATTTTGGGACTGTCAGGGAGTTTTGGACTTTTGGAAGTCTTGGAAGACTTTTGGAATTTATTTCTGGGATTACTTATTTAGGGCTTCCCATAGATATGCCTTTGGGCCTTTTGAGCCTTACAGAACGAGTTGCCCATACTAACGCGTCCAGGATGTTGTTAGGAATGTTGTTATTTTATGCCAGGAAACGTATTGTTTTTCACTGGAAGAACGCTCTGGAAAGGCATGGTAAATGCCTCTTACACTCTGGAAAGGCATGATAGATATGTCTCTTCCATTGTACAAAGCTACCTTTCATCATAGAAAGTGTCCTAGGAAGTTTAAGAAGATATGGGGTTGTTGGCTGAATTATTTAGATTCTAATGTACAATAAAGTTATTCTAGTGTGTACCTGCTTTTTCCTGAGTTTATAATTATGATTATGCAGCATGGTTTTCCTTCACAACCCCCTTGATTTTAGCTGCAGAGTAGCATGCTCTCCTGATATTGGTGATGGTCAGCCCTCAGAGACGGGCATTGGTTGGAGAAGGATAGGGTTAGGATTTTTGTTGATGCTTTTTTTTTCTCTTCAGTCCTATGTAACTACGTTTCTACCCCTATATTAGGTGACTTTGTATGTATGTTGTTATTATGTGCAAAACCGTAATAAAACGCAATAAAAAAAAGAGGAACCCTTATTTTAAAATGACAACAAAGACACCTTTAGAAATGTTTAGTAATGACAATCTACAAAAACATACTTCTAGATTATTGCAAGCTTTTTATTCTTTGTTCTGTTTTCTTTTCCTCCCCATTCTTCTCACAGTGGTCATTTTTACTAAGGGCAGATTATTCCATCTCCCTTTACTTCTTGGAACTCTGGCACATGACTATTTACATCATCTCAAAAAATGCCTTTCCCTGGTATCTCGCAAGATTTTGCAGTTTACAGATGAGATTTCCCAGCAATGCACAGCGATGTAACCTTCCCAAGATGCATCTGTTAGGCATAGGCTACATCATTAATGCCTAAGAGGACCAGAAACTGGAAAACATTTATTATAATTGTTAAAAGTAATTGTAAATAAGAGCAAAATATGTTTATGTAATGAATGTAAGATGATTTCAAATCTCAAACAGTGCTGTATGCTGATATGAGCGCGTCTGTGGTGCCATTGACCTGAATGGCACCGCCACGCCCCCTCCGGCTCCAGAAAACAGGGAGGCTCCAACTATGCGATCCAGTGCATTCTGGCCACTCACCTAAAGGGTTCGGAGTGGTGTTTGGGGACATGATCACCAGTTCTTTTACAGGTATTCCTTGATTTCAAAAGGCTAGTAAAGCAACAGGGCTGCTTTAAGAATAGTGTTCTGTCCCCTCTATTCATTGTCCTGTGGCCTGTGTAGAGCTCAACATCCAGCTAAATCATCCTATTCTGCAATAAGCCAGACTGAGTAAAATCTTGATGCTTTATTAATAAAACAGGGTGAGAAAAAAAATAGAAACATACCAATTAATATGTAAACATATACAGTAACAGCTTACATATACAGGGAGGAATAAGCCCATTTACACCCGGGATGCTGTCTAAGAGGTTTTTAGGCTCTTTCATCAGACACATTCTGCAGATAGCAGTGGATTCTCTTCTACTCTGTTCCTAAATGTAGGCTGAATTCCCAAAATACCCTTGTTTCCTTCTTTTAAACAGATGGATGCTGGGTGGTCTAAGCTACAATAAACAGAGATGTTTCTCTTTAGCTCCATCTTATGGCCGATTATGATATGGCAGGTAGGTAAGCCTATAATTTCTACATGCCAAAGACAGGACACTTCCCACCTGGTATCAACAGATACCACTATTTGATATAAGAAACAAGATCAGTTCACAACTAATCCAAGGTACAGCTTTGTCTCCTTGAACTGGTTGCTGAATCTCTGTAAGCTACCTCTGATTCGAAAGAGGCAAGTGAACTCGACATCTTTGAGGTCGATGTCTATTTCTGATGTAACAAACTTTGCTAGCTCAACAGCTAATTGTCACAATCGGGACTCAAAGAAGTGATCCGGAATCAAGGATACAGATTCTACCTAAATTTGCAGAGGCACCTATGTCAAAGGATGCAAGCAGTGTAAGTAGACAACCCCCATAACCGCAGTTCTAGCAGGGACAGGAGCTGTGAAACTAAATGAGGCAAGTGAAATTCAGGTTCTGCTGGAAGTTCAAGGTCTAGTCAGTGTGCGACAATGCTGAGTAGGTAGCATGGAAACTCCATGGTGCGGAGTCTTGGGTTCAGCCAGTTTTCCCCAACGCTCCTAAGGGTGGAAATGCTATGCTGCGTGCTAACCCCAGGTCGCTGCCCCAGGTTCACCCAACTCAGCTAACAGCCGATGAAGGTTGATAAGGCCAGAGTTCTGGACAGGCTACAGGCACAGATACAGGAGACAAATCAAAGCTCAGGGAGAGGCTGAGGACAAGGATTTAGACCTAGATGAGGAGGAGTGGCGAGATGCTTAGGATTTCTCATTTCCACATCTAATCTCATCCAGTGACAGATTGATACAGTTCAAATGCTTCATATAATTTTTTTACATGCCAGCTAGGCTGGCAGCCATGTACAGAAATGTATCCGTTTATAGTAGGAGATGTGGGTTCGCCCCTGCAGAATATAGGCATATATTTTGGGACTGTCAGGGAGTTTTGGACTTTTGGAAGTCTTGGAAGACTTTTGGAATTTATTTCTGGGATTACTTATTTAGGGCTTCCCATAGATATGCCTTTGGGCCTTTTGAGCCTTACAGAACGAGTTGCCCATACTAACGCGTCCAGGATGTTGTTAGGAATGTTGTTATTTTATGCCAGGAAACGTATTGTTTTTCACTGGAAGAACGCTCTGGAAAGGCATGGTAAATGCCTCTTACACTCTGGAAAGGCATGATAGATATGTCTCTTCCATTGTACAAAGCTACCTTTCATCATAGAAAGTGTCCTAGGAAGTTTAAGAAGATATGGGGTTGTTGGCTGAATTATTTAGATTCTAATGTACAATAAAGTTATTCTAGTGTGTACCTGCTTTTTCCTGAGTTTATAATTATGATTATGCAGCATGGTTTTCCTTCACAACCCCCTTGATTTTAGCTGCAGAGTAGCATGCTCTCCTGATATTGGTGATGGTCAGCCCTCAGAGACGGGCATTGGTTGGAGAAGGATAGGGTTAGGATTTTTGTTGATGCTTTTTTTTTTCTCTTCAGTCCTATGTAACTACGTTTCTACCCCTATATTAGGTGACTTTGTATGTATGTTGTTATTATGTGCAAAACCGTAATAAAACGCAATAAAAAAAAGAGGAACCCTTATTTTAAAATGACAACAAAGACACCTTTAGAAATGTTTAGTAATGACAATCTACAAAAACATACTTCTAGATTATTGCAAGCTTTTTATTCTTTGTTCTGTTTTCTTTTCCTCCCCATTCTTCTCACAGTGGTCATTTTTACTAAGGGCAGATTATTCCATCTCCCTTTACTTCTTGGAACTCTGGCACATGACTATTTACATCATCTCAAAAAATGCCTTTCCCTGGTATCTCGCAAGGAAGACTGCCCCTTCCTGAGGGGCAGTCTGAAGACTAGGATTTCCAGGGACATGCCAAAGGTCAGTACACGGATAAACATCAAGTTATTGAGCTTCAACAACAATCAGGGGGCTCGGCATCTAGCTTAGGAAAGCATAGCTCAGGCTGTGAGCCATGAGCTCCACTAGGTTTAAATAGAGTAAGCAAGATGGAGTAACCACAGGATTGGCCACAAGCTGACAGCACTGATTGACTGAGAAGCTGCAGGAGAGGTCAGCTGATGCATAAAGCTTCCAGACTAGTGCAAGAGCAAGTTAGGAATAGAGCACATGTCTAAAGTTCTAGTCTAGGGATAGTTTGATCAGGTTGTGCAGCGAGTTTTGCTTTGCCAATGACAAATCCTACGTGGCATTGTGCTGTAACATCTGCAGTTTTTAAGTAGGCAACAGCTGCTATTGCTTTCACAATAGTATCAGAGAATATGCAAAGTTTTTGGCTTTGTACTTCTGTAGAGGGTGCAGGAACATATGGGCGTGAAACATGGAGATCAGCTGTTTTATTTTTATCAGGGGCAGAGGGTCGTCCAATTCAGAAGTTTCACAAATTAAGGGGTCTATTCACTGAGCTGCCATAGGCAGCCGAGTGAATAAACAACCTGAAGTGAAGTGGGCCGAACACTGTTCGGCAATTCACTTCAGGCTTGTACGGCTGATTTCAGCCGTGCATCGGCTTGCTTCGTGCGGCTTCGGGTCGGCCGAACATGCTCAGCTTCGGCTTTCACCTCGGCTCACCCGAGGCATATGCCTTTGGCTCGACTGAGCCGCTCGGCCAAATTCTGGAGCTGTATAGGCTATAGTGAATAGCCCGTACAGCAGCCCTTCGGTTCTACTGGGGCCGAAGCTAGCCGAAGCTAGCCTGGGGCCGAAGCTAGCCGAAGGATCAGCCGAAGCAACGGCTAGATCCTTCGGCAGCTTAGTGAATAGACCCCTAAGTCTCTAAGGAATGCATTACCTTGAATTGTGACAGGGGTTGCAAATCCAATTGGATCATACAGACTATTAATTTTTAAGTTTCTCCTCTCTGTCTATTTGGAAGGTGAAGGAATCAGATTTCAAGTCCCAGAGTAGACCAAGACTGCCTTATACAGGTAAAGAGTCTATCTCTAAATCTAAATCTCTTAGATCATTAGAGCGGTCTTGTGAAGATAAAGCTTCCATTACTTCCTTACCTGTTGGAAGTAATATTGTGAAGCCTGAGAATGGAGCAGGCAAGCATTTGCTGTGCTCTTTTGAGGAGACTGATTGTAGAATCAATGGAAGGCACTGGCGGAACTACCAGGGTCGCAATTGCGACCGGGCCCTAGTGTTCCGCTGGTTGAGGGGGGCCCAGAGAGGAAGCAGAGGGCCTAAAGCTTCCTCACGCTGTCCCCCCCTTCTGGTTAGTGCCGCTCCCTCCCCCGCCGCGCTCTGAATGTACATAGTCCTGCTCCCTGGCTGCCAAAGACAATGAAACAGCTGCGCCTGCTGCAGGAATCAGGTAAGGCCAGTGTGGGGGAAGGGGGGGAGGGCAAGAAGCTGTGGTTATTATTTGCATTAGAATGTATTGCTGGAACATGTAGTCCTGCATAGCAATTGGTATTCTACATTGCTGTATAATGATTACTCTGGAAAATGCCCTGATACTACGCACAGGCAAAATTACCAGGGTCGCCGCGGTCACATTTGCGACCGGGACCTGGTGTTCAGCCAGTTGGGGGAAACACAGAGAGAAAGAAGAGGGCCTGCCACACGCAGCTGCCTCATGTTGCCCGCTGTGTTTTTGACACTTGTGGACCGCAGTTCAGACAGAGGGATAGTGAAGACGATGTAATGGTTCTGAGCGCAGCGGAATGCAGGCATTGATTTGCCATGAATTCTGGTGCAGGCGATCGCACTACGGCCAGGCGGCGTGCCTGCGGTGCCATTGACTTTAATGCACTGCCATGCCCCCTCCCACCCCAGAAGGCAGTGAGCTGGTCGGGATGCGATCCAGTGTGTTCCAGCACCAAATCGGGCCGGAACGCACTGGAGCTGGTGTGAACTAGCCCTGAAAGTCATAACATACATCATGTTTATTTAATAGAGAAAAAAAGGTATCAAAATCATGTCTTTTTTGGGGGGGTTGGTGGGGGGGGGCTTTAATGGTTTCTTGCACCGGGACCCTGAGGTTTCTAGTTACGCCTCTGTTGGAAGGTAAAGATTGTAAACAGTCATCTACATTAAAGTATTTTTCTATGAATTGTTTAGCATCTAAACCATACTCATGCTCACCCTCTTGAACGGAACGTCTAAGTCCATGGAAAGCAACTGCAGGAGAAGGGCTGCCAAGAGAAGGTTGCCAAAGATGTGTACTCTCATGTGGTACTCTATGATGTCTTTGGAGGGATCATTATCTCTGAACCAAAGAAATCTCAAGAAGTTTCTGTCTTTCTCTCTGACATGGAAGCAATGGAACACACACCTGCAAAAGCATAAAAACACTCCCAGAAGTTTGTTATTGAGGTATGGACCTGTCAAGAGGACATCATTTAGGGAAACACCCTCATATTTGGCACTAGAGTCAAACATTACTCTAATCTGACCTGGCTTTTTAGGGTAATATTCTTTAAATATTAGTAGGTACCAGCATTCCTCAGAATCTTTAAGAATGAGCTTTTTTTGCATGACCATTCTCAAACATTTTCTTCATGATAGAGAAGTGGTGGCCTCTCATCTCTGGCTTTCTTTGGAAATTGCATCTAAGACAAGAGAAAAGCTTCAGTACCTATTATCTGTTACTAGGTAGGCATCGCGTCTGTGGTCTGAAGGGACCCAGCTTTTTGTGTCATCTTTGATTAGTCCCTATTCCATTATTTCTAAGAAGAGTTTGTCCTTAATAGGCATTGCCACTTATTTGTCCTCTTTTGTCCTTTGAAAGGCTGTGCACCCTAAATGGTCTTCGTCACTGTCATAGGCGATGTTGATAGGACAAGGCAAATATGTAGAGTAAGGCAATTCCTTTATGAGGACAGGCATGTTTGTCCATCAATAGACTCAACTCAACAAATAGTGTTATTTCTTAGTTCTTATGCAGGGTATACACACATTTTCTTTGTCCAACCTGCAGGCTGAACGAAGAAAATATAAGATTCACCCACTGGCCACGGAGCTAGCAGCTGATTGGTTGCACGTTCCGCTTGGCCGAGAATTTTCCAGCCTGCTTATTTTATTGAACTATACACTTTAGTTTCACTAAATTAAAAGGTGTTTTCATATCTACAAATATTATCATCTGAGCAGCAGCAAACCCTTATTTACTACGAATACTCAGTTATGAGTTTTCAGTATTAAGTATTCATTTTACTGAATTGCTCTAATAAAATAGTTTTTATTGAATTTGGATGATAACGGCTATGTGTGTGTATGTATTTATTTATTTAGTTATAATATGTGTGTATTTGTCAATTATTGTGTTATTCTCTAAAGAAGTGTGGCTGTTCTTTTTTTCCTTCAAACTCATGGAACACTTGAAAAGAGAGCATGCAAACAGATGGTACTCAATAGGACTAGGCTGTTCCAATTTACACGAATCTTTATTTTATTTCCATTACAAGAATTGGAAAGTAAACAATCAGCAAAAGACAACAGAGATAAACAAGTTCAAACCTTAAGAGGAACAAATAAGTCACAGTTCCTAAAATTCTCTACATTAATGTTAATAGACTGCACATCCCCTGTTTTAAAAAAAGCAGGACATGTTCTACTTTGCCATCTCTGATTATATCTGCTGTTCACATTACTTCATGTCCTTATTAGTGCACTTGTCTTCCACTATCAAATAAAGCTATAGATATATGGACATTATCACCATGTAGCCCTTATGAAAGGTGTATTTTGATGGAAGCCGTAACAAAGATGCTGAAGACGGGATTATAATTAATGCACCTCACCTGCACTGCCCTAAAATAGAGGAGTGTTAATGCACCCTACAAAAATTATAAACTCGAAAAACAAAATTAAAATGAAATTGACTCAAAACTATTACAATTTCCTTTTAACTCTTTTTACACCATTCCCATTTCCATTTTTTAAAGAGGGTCAGTGCGCAGCATTATTATAAAACAGTAACCAACACATAAAGAGAATGGGGGAGATTTACATACCAGAAATCTATTTTTTTAACTATTTCTATCCCTTTATTCAGTAAGACCTTTACAATTGCATTTGCACATTGTGCACATTATCCGAGACAACTATGCCTATTATACATAATCAGTCTATGTGCAAATCTTATTTTAATCCCCTCAGTATATTTTGATCATGTGGTATAAAACACAAAATGTTGTCACTATGAAATATGCAAAACCAAAAAATATATGGCAACATATAAAAATTTACAAAATAACAGAATATGAAACATTTATAGTATGGAAAAAATAATGCTATAATTACCCATGAGCACTCATTTTTAAACGCACTGTAGTCATGATAGCAGTTTGACAACCAGAAACAAATATTCCAAATACAAAGTTGAACTTGTTGAACTCCACAGCAAGATTTCTCTTTTTGGGTAATGAGGGGAAGGCTTTATATACTTTAAGAGCTGTATTTTCTGGTATCACTTTTTACTATTAGAACGTCTTCTTATGTTTCACATAATTAATATTACGAGGGAAACTTTGAAAAAGTATTTAAAAATGTTATTGAATATATAGTCACCTCCCTAACATATCCACAACCTATTCACCTTCACCATATATCCATCACTTTATTAATTTGTTAACACAGACAGTGTTCAAAATAACTGACAATGAAATTTGCCAGCACAGTACAGACAGGGTTAATTTAAATAAACATTAGCCTCCCCTTTAGCCCCCTCTAAAAGTTTAAGCAAGATATATTCCTCATAACGCGTTCAATAATGATGGTTTTAGAGAGCACATCATTCTGTAAGTGTATTCCTTTTTTGATTCCTAATCAACGAGAGAAAACTTCCTCTAGTCTTAGGAATTTAGCTTAGTAATATAAAATGGCAAAAAAAGCTTAGAGAATGAGGTATGAGGAAGAAAATAATATGATTAGGAGGTGAGAACAGTGGTTAGATGGATCTACAGTGGTATATAGCATGCACACGTGAAGATACTGAGAAACACCAATAACACACGTCAGTCTGGGGGAGTGGTGTAATGACCTATTAAGAGAGTGTAGTACATTCCTCAACAGTAGACATGTACATTTTGTTTTATTCTGTGTGGATATTCGTACACATTTAATTAAATTTGGAAATTCGGATGCATCCAAATTCCTGAATATGAACGAGTCCGAATGTGAACTAATCTGAATGCTCCTTTAACAAAAATTCAGATCCATCGGAATTTCACTAAAAACGAAACTAAAATGTGACTGTTCTCTGGCCAATCAGATTTTTCTTTTGGCTGTTGGGGGTCGCATTACAGACACAGTCATGTGACTTTTGTTCCGAAACAAATATTTGGACAAATATTTGGACGATACGAAATCCGAATAATGAACCAAATCAAATGTCAGATCAGAAATCTAGAAAATGAAATAAATAAAAAAATCCAAATTGATCCAAAACCAAAAATTTGTTGTGGGGTTACATGTCTACTCAACAGACTAGAAGGTTATTAGGTTAAGAAATTCCAACATTCTATATTTGTATCTATGTACAGTAAACTTCCCATTATTCAGCATTTTAGCATCTGGCACTCTTAAGCAACCGGCAAAAAACATCAAGGACATAATATGTCCTTGTTTTTTTTTGCAGGTTGCTTGATAGACATAAGGACACAAAGAAATTTAATTAGCAACTACATTTATTTAATGGCTAATGAAATTCTTTGTTTACATCCTGCTGCCGTCTGGGGTGCTAGAAATTGTCTATTTCACATAGAAAAGGCCCACCACATATGAGCTACAGTGACTTTATGCATCTGGTCAAGTTGTACTGAGAGAAGTCAGAAAGATATGACTTATATGGGCAGCTTTTCTCGTTTTTTTAAAAAAATAACACCAGTGCCCCATATACCTATTTGTCATGGAACGATTGGCACATGGATAGAAATATTTTAAAATACAGTAGGTATATTACGAAGCTGTGATGCTGTATCATAGAGTTGATCCTGAAATTCAGATGAGGTAATATTTAGGCCAAATTTCATAAATTTAGATGTTCCGAATAAAATCCAAATTCCAGTGTTTTTTTTGGCAGTTCAGATTCTCCAGATATTTTTTTGGGGGGAAAAGGACCAAAGGCTCATCTAAGGGCTGTTTCTGCCTTATATCTGCTTCTGCTGTTTTCTGACTGCAAGGTACCATCCTTCTATTTTAGTATCCATGGTAGAAGTGGCTCAAGGTGTTTTCAGGAGCTTCTCAAACCATTCTGCTCACCTCTTCATTATTTTCTGCTGTGTAATACACACAGTTTTGGAGCCTGGTTTGGTTTGATTCCTATTGACTTCCTTTTCAGGTTCCTGGTTTAGTTTTATGGTTTCCTATGTCAGTGGACAGATTATGGGTGACCCAGGAAAACCAGGACAATCTAAAACCAGGACAACCTACAGCTGAAAATCTTTAAAAAAATACATCTACTCCACTCCAATGGATTATGAAGCATTGTGTAAAAGGGTCCCTTGTAAGGCTGTCATCCCAGCAACTGCAATGAACTGAGATATACACTGTGAATCAAGATAAGCAAAGAGATCTCTCATAATTATAGTCCTCTCCCAACTTTTGTCCTTTTAATGGTTCTGAAGTTGAGTGAGTGCTGCTCAGATTTCAAAGTAAAACACTGGTTAGTGCAAAATATGGCAGTATGAGGAAGACAAGGACAATGCAGAATAAATAAATTTCCCTTCCACACTAGAAAACCTTGATTGAAAATTATTGTTAAATTAAGACATTGGGACTTTTAAAAACAAATATATTGTTTAAAGGAGAACTATGGGGTTAGGGCTTTTCCCCATAGTTCTTCTTAGGGTAACGGGAGGACATGAACTAGCGTCCTCCCGTCACCCTAAGCTCAGTATACCGTGAGCTACAGCTAGCGGTATACCGAGACGCCGCAGCTGAAGCGGATCCCAACAATTATGTCTGGATCCGCCCAGGTGCGTGAGTGACAGCTGGCTCTGCCTATCTAGAGGCAGAGCCAGCTGTACCCGCCCCCGTCCATTCCGCCAGTCAGCTCTGGAGGATCGGAGCGGGGAGGAATCCAGTCCCTCCCCTGTCATGGCAGAGAGCCGTGACAGGATTGAGAAGTGAGCGAACGCCGGTATGTGTTCGTTCACTTCCCGATCTACTGAGCCGACCTGTGACAGTCTCATTGTCACAGGTCAGCTAGAACTATGAGGTGAGTGAAAAGCACTCACTTCATAGTTCTCCTTTAAGTATGAAAGCACTTTAGCAAACTAAAAATCCGGTACATATGTATAATAAATCTGGGCAGATAATTCAGCACACTATGCATGAGACTGAAAATAATTCCACATCTGATAATTCTATACCATAATATTGGCAGTTGTATAAAGCGTGGAAACAAAGAAAACTATTATAGAAGAACACTGCCATTTATATAGATTACCTGCAAAGACAAGGTGAAGGTTAAGGTATATCTGTGCTTCTGAAACAAAAGAAAAACAAGTCTGCAAACACCAAGCTGAGCCATATGGTTTATGGGATACCATCAGAGTAACTGCAGAGCGAACATGACAATTTGTGTGTAAAATGCTTCTAATTCCAGGAGGCTTATTGAGCCATTCTCCTGCAGTAGCAGATCGTTAATGACATCATTGTATTACCTTATGATAACTGGGAGCCCTACACTGCTATTACCAGGCAAGAAAAAAACAAAATCTATTACATAATCCAAGAGTACAAAGAAGTCAACATGCATCATTGTGCAATAACAAAATAACTTTTATTCTAAATAAAAGTCTGAGCTTGATTTGCCATTAAAAATAAATAAATAAAATAAAAAAAATTTCATTTGATTCAACTCTTAAGAAGTGCAGAACTCTTACACATGCCAGTTTGTAAAGATATCCAGACTGGATAAAATCAATATATTACATACAGGGTGGCCAGTGGTGGATTCCCACACAGCCATCCGTACATACAGCGGTCCTACTGTTGCGGGAAACAGAGGAGGGGGGGAGGGAAGAAGCGGAGTGCCCAGGTGGATGCTAAAAAGCGGATTCTTATTTTCCATGCTTTTTATTCACTGTGATTACAAACACAATGTGACTTTCATAGTCCACACCAAGCATGTTACCCTGCATTTTCTTGTGTTGCCAATTGCTTGAAAATTCATGGACAAATAAAAAAGTGAACCTCGTCAGGCTGTGGACATTCAAGTATTTACATATTCTTAACTAGCAGGAAAAGCTTTGCAACAAGCCTTCCCTGACCCCTGTAGTGGCAGACACTGTAGAGCAATTTAACTTTACATTTCACAGCAGAAACACTGAAGTCTTTCAAACCACTCTCTCAGGAAACTCTTCTAATCCTGCTCTCGGCTACTAGAGCATATGTTATGTGTATCTATTAGATATAAGAAGGCTGCAAAATTAATACTGCTGGGAGGAGAGAGGAGAGTAATATGAACTGCTTAGAGAAGGACTTTTGCTGTGAACTTTAATGATCAATTGCTCCAGAGTACATGCAGCTAAATAGGTCAGTGACAGCTTGTTTTAAAGCCCATTCACTGCTTTCTGAGACTATTGAAATACTTGAACATCTAAAAACTGGTCACAGGTTCACTTTAAAACCATTTCAAAATCCCACTAAATTCCCAGCACAGAGGCTGCAGAGTGAGGGAGAGACTTTCAAGTATGGCGGCTTATGTGATCATGCGACAGTGCTATTGCTTGTTGTTTGACGAGCTCTGTCATGTGGGGGAGAAAGACCAATCAGCTCCAATCAACAATTTAACCTTACACAGGGTGGTCTTTCCTCTTTCCCCATGTCTGAATGAAGCAGCCGTCAGCAACAAGGGAGGTGAGTATATGCTGCTGGTAAGGGGGGCATTACAAATAACCTGTTGCTTTGCCCTGCATATGCTTTGTCATAACTCAACAATTTACAAGTAAATGTCTATTCATTTAGGTAATATAATTATATGAATCAACTCCATGGGTTTTCCTGAAAATGAGGAACTGCTATGCCCCTGCTGTTGTCACTGACACGTTAAAGCCATTTAATGTAAACTTCTTTCTATAACAGCTAAAATGATGAATAATTTTTGTGCCAGCATAATAGCACAGATTCATTTACTTTGCAGTAAAACTGTGATCATGAAACAATTTAACATAAACTCTCCACTAGTGTCTGAACATATAAGTTTTAATTAAATGTCATAATAACTGTAAATATGTGTTCTCATTTTCCTTGTAAATCTCATTAATCTAAAAATATCCAGCTGAAATTGCACAACTTTCAATAGACAATTTATGTTTTATTTGCAAACCAAGCTGAAAATTAATAGTATTGTGTGAATTCATAATAATAATAATAATTTTCAATACCATAAAACATATCAGTAAAGTTAAATAAATATTCAGTTATATTGGCTTTGTGTTAATTGCTTAAATAAGGCATATTTAACAAGCTTGGCCTGGGTTTGGGTCAATGCAGAATTCAGCCCAAACTTTGCATGTTCAAAATTCGAATTCAAAATCTTCAAGTATGTCCACCAAAACCGATTCCCCATAATGATTTGTGGTGCACTGTGTGGTCAGATCCAATACTGTGGCCAATGATGTATTGCTAACAATGTCCAATAATAAGTGTCGCGCTTACAATATCAATACAAAATTATTAGCAATGTGTTAATACAAAATCTCTATATATAATACCATAACAAGTTATATATCCAACAATGGGGAAAAATAAGTGACAATAAGCTATTAATAATGAAAGAAAATTAACATGTGTTCTTACATCATAAAACACACCTGTGTCCAATAATAGTGTCAAATAAATGTTAGTCAAACAAACTACCCTTACATAATGCAATCAAAAGTGTCCACATATGATAATCCAAAGTGCAAGAATTCTGCGACAGTACACTTTGATATCTGAACTCCTTCCACTCAAACAAAACACCACCATAGGTACCTCAGGGGCTGCGGAAGTCCAGGGGATGTAATGTACGTAGGGTGAAGTCCCGTGGCGTGACACAGAGCGGTAAGGCAGTAGCTCCTCGTTTAGGATGCATATATTGTTTTGTCAGCATTTGAAGAGGCAACCAGAATGGCGAGCTGTGAGGCAGGGATCAGCAGCATGATGTGGTTTTCCTGCTGAAGTACACATTGCGTAGTGTAATAAACCAGCACTGGGGCCACAGTAGAATGAAAAAGATGAAAGCTTCCTAACGGCTGCTTTATCCTGACTCCATCCCAGTGAGGCAGCACCAGGCACAGGAGGAGCATGAGGTGGAGGGTTGGGGTACTGATGATAAAGAGGAGGGGGACATGAGGCAGCCTTCCAGGGGTACAGTTCACCTGTGCCAAATCCCAGGAGTTGTACATGACTGCGGGGAGATAGTTGATGATAATGTTATCCTTAGCTACTACAAGGACTCGGGTTCCGTTGCCACTGGAAATGTGTGGCAAATAGGCATATTCATGAAGCAGTGTCTGCAAAAGGATCCCAGAATTCAGGCCATTAAGGAACAGTACCTTTACTGGTTGGCCACCCTTTTGGATCCACTTGCAAGCTCATCCCGAGGGAGCAAAAAATTAAACATTTGAGGACAAGCTGTAGAGGAACCTTTTAATGTTCCTTCCAGAAACTGGCGGTATCCACTTTCATGGCCAATGTAGCTTGGATCTTCCAGTAGGTGAAAGGAGGAGCAGTGGTGGCAGTGGCTGCCTAAGTAAAGCTTACAAGTACTTTTAACATATGTAGAACCCAGGATTATCTGATGTCAACAGTTATAGGCAGCACCTGAACCTTATGATCTCTAATTGTATGGGGTCAAAGGTAGATATATATATAAATGTTAAATTGATAAATCAATATGACTGTAGTCAATATGATGCACATTACATTATTTAGCCATTCAGCAAATAGTGAGATAGGAATGGATCTCAATGTGTTTCTCAGACCAGTCAGCTTCTTCAGAAGAGAATGACAGTATCTACCAGAAATATGTTCAATAATTGTAAAGTAACTTGAGACTGTATCCTAATATGCAAGTTCAAACATGCTCATATATACAGCAGCACACAGAATATGCTTGGTCTATATATGAGGAGGACTAAACTTGCATATTAGGAAGTTGATTTTTCATCTACTTATGTGTTTTTGGGGTCCATCCAGTTTCATCAGAGGCTCTGCCATAACACTGTATGATGTGGCTTGCCTATTTAGGATTGCTCTAGGTTTGCTGTTTGTTTTAATGCCCGCTAGGATTCTTCTTTAGCAGAATGTCTGCTAGATGTTTTTCAAATGTTTGTATGTCCTTGATTTCAGTTAATGAATTAATCTAACATACATCACAAGGCCAGTGCCTACTGGGTTTGTTTATAACTCCAAATTACCCTGTCTTCACATGGGCTGCCCGCCAGAGTGTTGTCTAAGACCAGCAGGATATTGAAGTTGCGATTGATGGGCTTTTATGGTTCATCTGTGTTTTTTTTTTTTATAACATTTTGTTTCATAACAATAACAAATAAAAGAAATAAAAAATAAAACGCAAGTATAGCCATAATATAGATTACACCGTGTACATCATCATCGATATTGTAACAGAAGATATTATGTATAGGCATTAAGTTCCATGGCAAATCAGTATAAAGAACGTTTATTCATAAACCCAGACATGGCTATCAGAAAACAAAAAGAAAAACAGGCGACAATACATTATAAGGAAGTATTGGCATGTATGGCTCAAATTTTAGATCACAGTATTAACATCAAGGCATCATGACTGATAAGACCGTTTTGGACCCGTTTGCAGATTTGTATTATAGTAGGCTGTATACTGGAAAGGGAGAATAAGGTTCCCTCTATCTGGGGAGGAGAAGAAGTGTTCCAGAAATGGTGACCACCGCTGAAAGAAAGTGGCCACCTGTCTCTCGGATGTAAGATATATTTCCGCATCAAGCCTCTCTAAGAGCATCAAATGATGTATGTCTTGTACAGTATAAGGGCAGCTACCGAGGGAGGAAGCCAGTCTTGCATTATGCATCTCCTTGTTACTAGTAGGCAGATATCTATCCATTGCCCCCCTGATATCTTTCTTGCTACTAATGACTTTGCCTCGGTACCACAATAACTGAAAAGTATCAATAGAGGGTCAGACGGGAGGTCTATGCACGTAAGAAAGAATAGATATCCGATATGGAGACCCAGGTGTTGTGTAGGAGTGCATCCAGAGATGAGTATTGCAAATTTGGTACAGAATTCAGAAAGGTTAGGAGTCTGGCTGAATCTTTTAACAATAAATGATGTACAGTAAATGAGTTATGCCTTTAGACTCCCATCGTTGGAAGGTTGCGTATTCTTCTTCTTGAGAGAAGAGATGATTACCTCTAATAGGTAGATATTTGGAGCAATGGGGGTTTTTATACACTTCTCTCCAGGCCACCATGGTATCACGTATTAGAACATGAGCACTTACTGAAAGTGGGTGGGTGGTGTGGATAAGGGACAGTGTAACAGTGATGAAAGACGCCAAGGGGGGGGGGGGGCAAATCAGATTCTATTGTATAGTTAGAGTAACACAATGTGGCGGGAAGCCAGTCAATAGAGTCTCTTAATAAGAATTAAAGATTATATAATTGAATATTGGGGAATGACATGCCCCCTTCACCCTTAGAGATGTAAAGTTTCCTCAATGCTATTCTTAGCCGTTTGCCCTGCCAAATGAAATGAGTAAACATTTTGTTTAGAGAGGTGATATTTTTGTATCTCAGTAATAGTGGGAGGGTCTGCATTGGATACAACAATCTTGAGAATTATGGTTCATCCTATGTATCTCAGTAATAGTGGGAGGGTCTGCATTGGATACAACAATCTTGAGAATTATGGTTCATCTTAAACTTACTTGAAGCGCTGTGGAGTTGATACATTTTTGTAAATATTGCTGCCTGTACAGTTCTTGGCTGTGTTCACAAATGTCTGACACAGATCAGCTCCCTGCTGCATTGGCTCATCCTGTGATATACTACCTAGTTAAAATGTTGCAGTCTAATCACTGTGGGAAATTGAAAAAATTATTAATTCTGCTTGCAGTGGACTAAAGTTCAAGAACTGCTTTTAATGAATAAAAGGCACAATTGTTTGGGAAAAAAAATGTTGTACAATGGTACATGCCAGGAGTTTATTCATATATAGATACTGCTAGAACTGAAACATGTATAAACCCATGAATAATGTGCCCTTTCAGATTTCAAAGGTTCTAGTAACCCTTGTTTTGAATCATGCACAGTAAAACAAAAGATTACAATGTTGGAAAGCAGAAACCTTTTAAAAGAAATTTCAACTATCCATTACGTGCAGCCTGCAGAATTAGATGATACGATAAATAGGTGCATATTGCTTATCCACAAAGGTTTTTTTTCGTAAATAAGTCCTGTAAACAGCCCCCTTACCCCTTGATTCAGAAGTGTCCACAGTTGGTGGTACATGAAATAAAATATCAAACCAATAAAATCTGGATTTATATGTGGTCCTTTTCTCCTGCACAGACTCACAGTTACCTTAGAGTCAGTTTGATCCTACTTCTTCTTACAGATCATGGTTATGCACTAATGGGCCTGTATTTTAACTGTCATATATACAAACAGTGACTGTCTAAACTGATGTTGAAGTGCCATTGGTTACAGAATATGTTCTGTTTAATGTGTGTTAAATTGTATCTGATCCTTTCATTTTACGGGGGGAAAAAAGCAATGTGTGGGTGTAAAGCTCAGGAAATGTAAGAGCTCTTGTTTCCTTCTCTATTCTTCTTGTCTGGCACCGTGAAATCAAATTGAAGCTGGCTTCATCCTTATGCAACCATTATCTCAGATATATAATTGACCTTATCCAAAGCTGTAGCGTTATTTAAATAGCATAGCAACGCATTACCATGAAATTTAACTTACACGAGAAGTAGAGATGTAACCATAATGCTGCTAGAAAAAAAAAAGAAACAATGAAGCCAAAGAAGTTATTAAATACTAAATTTTGCTAAGTGGTTTTCTGTTGAGCATAAGCTGTGGCAGCTGAACATTTATTTCTCTCGCCATTTAGCAAAGAGCGTAACATAGAGATCTTGCCTGGGCTGAATCACTGATGCTCCATATTTCATTTGATAATGTTATAATCAGTGTGGCTTTATGCAAACCAAATATAAAACATCTTTCAGTAATTATTATTAACCAGGGTGTTACTGTAGCTTCAAATCTGAAGGCTTTATTGTTCCACAAATGACAATAATGTCTTCCAGTCTGGCTGCCAAAGAATAAGGTGGGTGTAGCTTTTCTGCAGAGAAGCCAATAAAGCCTCCTTTGGCCAATAAGAGATTAAGATATATGAAGGTCAATTAGCAAAAGATCAGCACACAGGATATTACTTCTTAATATGAGTAGTCTCCAACTGGTAATAATTGTGAGATTCTACAAAATGTAAGGAAAACATTTGAAGGGAAGATACAAATTCCAATTCATGAGCAATGAATAAGTTTGCACTTTTTCTTTTCACATGCTGACATTTTTTTTAATGAAACTTGATTCCCTAACACTTTCTTACCGTACAAGTGTAAGACATTTGATTGGATATTATATTTGGGATAGCCCAGGCTCAACAATGTGGTCTATACAGCAACTTAGTGTCTAATTTGAGCACACAAAAACTTCATATGGATCAGATATAAGATTTAAAGGGCCAGATTCACCATTAGGCATCCATTATTTGTCATTTTTGGACTTCCCATTTGTTTGCTATTTCACCACATTTAAATAATATTTACCAGATTTATAAAGTGTCAAAATTGTATTTTGAGAAAACCTTTTTTTTTTTTTAGGACTGATAGTTTTGTTAACATTGCTCAATTTTATTAAACCACTTTTCAGTAAGTTCACCAGTCCATATATATTATATTACTGCTTTATAAATACACAGGAAAGGCAGACCAATTCAAAGGAAAAAGGGTCAACCAAGAAGGTGGAAATTTGATTCTGTTTGCAATATCTGTACAGAATGAGACCCTCTAACATTTTAATTTGGGCAATAAAGAAGAATGATGATTTTAAATTAGTTAAATTCTGCAGTGGCTTATGCATCATAATTAAATATTGTACTGCCCAAATACCTTAATAATGTCCAGACATGTGGCACAAACACAGCTTCAATGCATAATTTTCATTAGACATGTGCACCGGCACAAAATTTGTTTAGTTTCGTTTAGTTTTGATTCAGATTTTGTGTTATTTCGTTTTTCGGGATTCGGGTCCGAAATTCAATTCGTCTTCGACAAAATTAGTTAGCGGTAGTCTGTACGAAATTTCATTTGTTGGAGGAAATTTCGTTGCAGCAAAGTGACATTTTTTTTTACAGTCTGCAGGAGGCTCAGTCAAGAGGAAAAAAAAAAAGCATGAGGTTCCCCCCAATTGATACCAGACCCTTTAGGTCTTAGCAATGTTAGGAGGCACCGCCCAAGTAAAAACAAAAAAAAGTGCGTGGGGTTCCCCCACAATCCATACCAAGCCCTTTAGGTCTGGTAGGAATTTTAAGGGTGAACCCCAACCCCCAAAAATTGAAAAAAAAGTGGGGCACCCCTAGCATTCCTACCAGACCCTTGATCCGAGCACACAGGCCCGGCAGGGAGCCCCCCTCCCTGTGCCTTACCAGGCCACGTGCCCTTGGCATTGGGAGGGTGTCCCCATGCCGATGGGGACAAAGGCCTCTTCCCCACAACCCTGCCCAGTGGTTGTGGGGGTCTGTGGGCAAGGGGTCTTATTTGCATTGGGTATCCCTTTAATAAAGGGGGGACCCAGATGCCGCCCCCTTGTGAATGAGTAAGGGGTACTTGTACCCCTACCCATTCACTAAAGGCTTAAAATGCAATGTAAATAAACAAACTACACTTTTAGAGAAAATCCTTTAATTGAAAAAAAAAAAACAAAGAGTCAATTTTTGACCATTCCTTTAATTTTAAAAAAATGGCTCCACCAATGTAATCCAGCGTCAATCATGATGGAGGAATGCCCGCAGGAGTAAAACAAAGTCATGAGTATGCTTTAAAGAATGGCTCGGCCAATTCATAAAGGCCTGTGGTTCCTCATATGCCAGTCCTAACAGAGCAGAATGGAACACATCAGTCAAGGGCAGTGCACACCCTATTGCCTAGTGCAGTGTTTTTCAACCACTGTGCCGCGGCACACTAGTGTGCCGTGAGATATTTTCTGATGTGCCGTCAATAAATCGTTAATTTCTTTGATACCACTATGGAACATATATAAGGATTAGACACAATTGATTAAGGCAATCAAACTGGAACTGTGCTGAACATAAGCTTAATAGAAGCATTCTGTTTTAAGTTGGTCCAGAGCATGACTCTGAACATATTCCTGGTTATTTTGTACTGAATTGTGAGTTGCTATTTCCACAAAGTTTATGAGCTGATCTCCTTCCAAACCAACCGCAGCTTGATATATGATATATACCGCAGCCTCTGCCGAAGCTGCTGCTGCTGCTCTTTGAATCTGCAGCAAACGCAAATTAGCCTCTAACTCTGCTTTCTGCCTTATCAAGTCAGCTTCTTTTTCAACATATGAGATCGCTGCTTCTGCCTTTGCTCTTGCTCTGAATCCTGCAGAATGGACTGACGATAAGCACTGATTATCTGGAGCCAGATACATGAGACCTGGCCTCTAAAGTTTGATGCGAGATATCCATTCTCTTATCTGGATTCATGATGTATGAACTAAAGTACTGCTTTAAGTACAGTTTTCATGCGGATGTTTTACTTTCAAATGCAGCTCTTTATCTTCGCCTGTTATACGTTTGCTTTTTAGTATGCTGTCCCACTAACTCTTAGGTGACAGCTAGCTAACAAAACTGACAGAAGTAGCATTGTATTTTATTTCAAAACTGAATTTACTTCTGTGCATAGTTCTGTAAAACTGCAATGCAATCAAATAAACCAGAAATAAAATATGTTATTATATGTGTCACTTTGCAAATAATAGACTGGCTTACAAGCATGTGTGTATCAAAGGGAAAAGCAGGAGAGCTTCACTGGTATGCTTCTGGAAGTTGAGGTGGCTGCTGCAATCTGAGGGTAAAACTTTATTAAGAAACTGTAAACTTTATTAACAAGTGCAAGACACTTCCTGTTTCTTTCATGAGAGGAATTAAAGAGCAATTACAACAACAACCACTGGATGGCCTCAGCAATAGTAATGTTATAGACAAGGGGCACCCACAATTTTTCGTCTGGAGATCTACTTTTCAAATGACAAGCTCAATGAGATCTACCAACGAAAAACACCTGCCTTCAGGGGCAGGAGTGGGCGTGGCAGTGCATTGAAGTCAACCGGCCCTCTCTTCTCTCTCTCCTCATGCTCTCTCCTCTCTTTCTCCCGTGTTTCTATCTGCTGTCTCTTCTCTTTCTCTGCTGTCTCTTCTCTCACTTTCTCTGCTGTCTCTCTCCTGTCTTTCTTGCTTTCAACATTGCTTTCACAAACAAATACTGACTCATATTTACCTAAGTGGTGGTTTGTTACTAAATTGTGTGTTCTATCTGCATGTCTCTTCTTTAGCATTATACAGCAAGAGAATGATACACACATATAGCAATTATTAACTGAGTCTTAAAACACTGAACTGCTAAAATCTGTTCCATAAAAATGTATTATAAACTGAGAGCCCAAAATACTTTTTGGTTCTTACTATGCCTATATAATGGACTGTTTTCATTATTTGTATTTATATCTCTGGCCTTTTATTGATATTTGTATTTATAACACAAGCCTTTATTGATTCTTACGGCAATTGCTTTTGTTTCTGAAAAAATGCTAATGTATTCAAGTGCATAATTTACAAAGCATTGATTGTTTGTCTGAGGATGTAGGATTAACATGATGAAGCACTGCCTGGGGACCCAGTGATGATTTTATGTATCGCACTAGAGTCTAGACATGGGGGCTTAGGGAGTTTTTCTCTTTTATGGTATAGCTGATGGGACAATTGCCTTTTTATTTACTAGCTGAGCCTATAAATTGCTCTTTGGACATGGCAGTATATAAATAATATCATATAACTTACATGATATACTTGTTTTTATTGGCATTGATGCTATATTCCAGGTAGGATGTCTCTATTTTAAAGAGATGTATTGACTTTTCATCCATTTTTTCATTCAGTGCTGATGCTTGTCACTTTTCCTAGTAAATGTGGCAGCAAAGAGGTCTCATGTAGCAGCCATGGGAAGATGGAATGTTGCTATATCTAATAAACAAGGTAATAGACCTGCCATATTGCATGCCGTTACATGTCACAGTAATCTTTTTTATGATTGTAGGTGGCACATTGCTAACCAGAGCAATGTCCTTTTATAATAGATGAATAACCATTATTTGTATTGAAGATCACTGTCTAAATATGTAACTGTTGCATTACTAGAACAACTGCCTGGTAAAAGCCATTTTGTAAAGGCAGTAAAAAAAAAGTTAAGTTGAGAATTAATTCTGTAGTTAGCAGTCTGTTGCTACTAGCTGTGACTCTTTGCGAGTTTCAGTTATGGATCCAGGCAATGTTTTTGGTGTTAATAGTGTGAGAACAAATTTTTATAAATGCATAGTTTCTAGTACTTTACATAAAAAAAGGCAAGTATATATTACCTATTTCAACCAATTTTAGTTGCGCTAGGATAAAGTGTTAAAGTACCAGCTGCAACAATGTGTGTGAACGTGATAAATGTGTGCCAGTATGTTGCGCTTGGTTTGTGTATTCCACCTACTAGTTCATTTATAAAATTTCCTTTATAGGAAGAAAGTGTTCTGTCATGAAACTTTATTTAAAAAGATTGAATTACAGAAAATTAATTCAATAATAAATAATAATTGTGTAATCTGAAAAAACGTGTCTTGTTTGGTAAAATAACGTCTCAATATTTCGTGATATACAAATTCTGGGAAAAGTGATTGAAACAAATGACAATAAACTATAAACCTTAACCCGTCTCTTATTTCTATTCAGTGGTAATAGTAATGTGAAAAATTCAGTGAAAGACCAATTGATTGTGGTCTAAGTATTATCCGTGTGTGAATTAAATATAATTTTGTGACAATTAGTTGTATAAATCACATCAATCAATACAATATAAAAAAATATAAAATATAAATTTTTTTTAAAAAAAAGGTTAGTCAGCAAAACACATATAATGGAATCCAGCAATGTCCCTATATAGAACGGATTCTGGGGTAAACAAAGTTCTTCCAATCGGAGCTAATAATGTAAAAACAATATGAAAACTGTATAAAAACAGATGATCGACAGATAATAAACAGATGTCTATTACTTTTTGTTCCGTCGGTAAGTCTAGGGAGCTTCTGTTGTAGTCTCTCTCCCCTCTCCTGCAATCAGCCGGCACTCTCTCTCGATGACGGTGTTGTACACCCTCCAGGTGTGATTTGAGGGCAACCACGGAGTGTCCAGCCAAAGAAAGAGGGGAAGACCACAGAAGAAAAACAAATCTAAGTGCAAATAATAAGATCCTTTATTTAAATAAAAAATTGATTGCACTTACAGGATTTCGTTGAGTAAAACAGTGTATGAGTGTAAAGGACACTCAACCTTGTAGAACCTTTACAGTGTGTCAGCGAGGAGACAATCAATTGGTCTTTCACTGATTTTTTCACTTTACTATTACCACTGAATAGAAATAAGAGACGGGTGAAGGTTTATGGTTTATTGTCATTTGTTTCAATCACTTTCCCCAGAATTTGTATATCACGAAATATTGAGACGTTATTTTACCAAACAAGACATGTTTTTTCAGATTACACAATTATTATTTATTATTGAATTAATTTTCTGTCATTCAATCTTTTTAAATAAAGTTTCATGACAGAACACTTTCTTCCTATAAAGGAATTTTTATAAATGAACTAGTAGGTGGAATACACAAACCAAGAGCAACATACTGGCACACAAGTATATATTACCTGTTATTAAAGGAGAACTATGGGGTCAGTGCTTTTCCCCTTAGTTCTCCTAAGGGTCACAGGAGGGCATAAACTAGCGTCCTCCTATGACCCATAGCTTGTGTTATTTCGTTTTTCAGGATTCGGGTGTGAAAGTCAATTCGGATTCGGAATTCGGATTCGGACGAAATTCGGTAGCGTTAGTACGAACGTTCGTTTCGTTTCCTGTTCTTATTCGTTTCGTTCGTTCATTTGCAGCAAAAGTGACATTTGAGGGGGAAAAAATATTTTTCTCCTTCTCTAATGTCACTTTGCCCCAACGAACGAAACGAATAAGAAACGAATAAGAAACGAATAAGAACAGAAAACGAAACGAACGTTCGTACTAACGCTACCGAATTTCGGAAATGGAAATTCGGATTCGTTTGCATTCGTTATGTCTGTAATTCGGAATTCGGATACATCCGAATGTCCGAATTTCCGAAAATTCGTCCGAATTTAGAATTACAGAAAATTAATTCAATAATAAATAATAATTGTGTAATCTGAAAAAACGTGTCTTGTTTGGTAAAATAACGTCTCAATATTTCGTGATATACAAATTCTGGGAAAAGTGATTGAAACAAATGACAATAAACTATAAACCTTAACCCGTCTCTTATTTCTATTCAGTGGTAATAGTAATGTGAAAAAATCAGTGAAAGACCAATTGATTGTGGTCTGAGTATTATCCGTGTGTAAATCAAATATCATTTTGTGACAATTAATTGTATAAATCACATCAATCAATACAATATAAAAAAATATAAAATATAAATTTTTTTTAAAAAAAAGGTTAGTCAGCAAAACACATATAATGGAATCCAGCAATGTCCCTATATAGAACGGATTCTGGGGTAAACAAAGTTCTTCCAATCGGAGCTAATAATGTAAAAACAATATGAAAACTGTATAAAAACAGATGATCGACAGATAATAAACAGATGTCTATTACTTTTTGTTCCGTCGGTAAGTCTATGGAGCTTCTATTGTAGTCTCTCTCCCCTCTCCTGCAATCAGCCTGCACTCTCTCTCGATGACGTTGTTGTACACCCTCCAGGTGTGATTTGAGGGCAACCACGGAGTGTCCAGCCAAAGAAAGAGGGGAAGACCACAGAAGAAAAACAAATCTAAGTGCAAATAATAAGATCCTTTATTTAAATAAAAAATTGATTGCACTTACAGGATTTCGTTGAGTAAAACAGTGTATGAGTGTAAAGGACACTCAACCTTGTAGAACCTTTACAGTGTGTCAGCGAGGAGACAATCAATTGGTCTTTCACTGATTTTTTCACTTTACTATTACCACTGAATAGAAATAAGAGACGGGTGAAGGTTTATGGTTTATTGTCATTTGTTTCAATCACTTTCCCCAGAATTTGTATATCACGAAATATTGAGACGTTATTTTACCAAACAAGACATGTTTTTTCAGATTACACAATTATTATTTATTATTGAATTAATTTTCTGTCATTTAATCTTTTTAAATAAAGTTTCATGACAGAACACTTTCTTCCTATAAAATAATTTTTATAAATGAACTAGTAGGTGGAATACACAAACCAAGAGCAACATACTGGCACACAAGTATATATTACCTGTTATTAAAGGAGAACTATGGGGTCAGTGCTTTTCCCCTTAGTTCTCCTAAGGGTCACAGGAGGGCATAAACTAGCGTCCTCCTATGACCCATAGCTTGTGTTATTTCGTTTTTCAGGATTCGGGTGTGAAAGTCAATTCGGATTCGGAATTCGGATTCGGACGAAATTCGGTAGCGTTAGTACGAACGTTCGTTTCGTTTCCTGTTCTTATTCGTTTCGTTCGTTCATTTGCAGCAAAAGTGACATTTGAGGGGGAAAAAATATTTTTCTCCTTCTCTAATGTCACTTTGCCCCAACGAACGAAACGAATAAGAAACGAATAAGAAACGAATAAGAACAGAAAACGAAACGAACGTTCGTACTAACGCTACCGAATTTCGGAAATGGAAATTCGGATTCGTTTGCATTCGATATGTCTGTAATTCGGAATTCGGATACATCCGAATGTCCGAATTTCCGAAAATTCGTCCGAATTTTGATTCGGAACGAAACGAATCGCACATGTCTAATGAACATTTTAATGCTTGTCTTTTTTGCAGTTTTTTTAGAGTAGGATATGTTTAAACCCTCCTTCAGGTCTGTTTCATATCGCGGAGATTTTCCTTTGCTTTTTCTCCTGGGAAAACAACAGGAAGCTAAGGAAAATATCTCAGAAGTGAAGGAGTGTCCTCAGTGGAAGATTTTCTCTCTATTTGTGTTCCTGTGACAACTTTAAAATTTTGGATGGTCATTGAGACAAAAAGAGAGATTGAATCTTCTTAGATGAGGCATAGACGGCAAAGAAAACCTGTCATGGGCCTCAGAGATAAAAAAGCACTCCAGCACCAGCACCAGCACTCCAAAATGCAAGGAAAATATAGTTTATTGCAAATAACATCACATAGGTCAAAATAGCCAATGTTTCGAGATCGGGCAGGGTCCCTCCTTTAGGGCAACACAGTGGACATAGTGTCACTGTGTCAACCTATCTTCACATCTCTGAGGTTCTGCACAGCACCAGCAGTGGCAATCATTACAAACACCTATCTTATCTACACTGGTCACAATGCTGTGCAGGCACTTACAACAACTGTCATGGGTTTCAACACTTTGCTACACTATTGAAAACTAAGAACAAAAGGATTCTCATTTCTACTTTAAAAGTTTGCAGAAGCTCCCTCCTTCCACCCAAGAGCATACACTAAAATATTTTTTAGGTCATGGATAGCATGGGGGCAGGCGTTCTTGGGGTCCCTATTGGATTTTTTGGTAGTTGGTGGCCCTTTGGATCATTTTCTACCAGTTCACAAATAAGCAGCTGGTAATTTGCTATCACCCAAAGAAGTCAAGGGGCACAATGTTTTCAAACAATAACAGATGTGGATAAGATAATTTATTCAAGCAGATAACATACACACACACACACACACACACACACAGACATACTATATGTATAGTATTTTAATATTCCCATGCCCACCCATTTTATAACAATCTTATTTATTTATCAGTTATTATTTGTAAAAATCTATTCAGGAGGTTCAGGATAAAATAAATTGTGCAGAAATTAGAAGCAAAGGCTGACAAAATTTGCAAAGCAAGCTTGTTTAACAACTGTTAACGCTAAAGCAGATAATTGCTCCAAGATTAAAACATCACTGATTAAACTTGCAAAATAACAGCTGTAAAACGAATCACGGTATGCACCAGGATTGAATTGGACGTATAATGTGAGAAATTGACATGAAGCCTAATTTAGATGATTGTGAATAGTTACATACAAACTCAGAAAAGAAAAGTTAATTTTAAACCAAGATAAGATATAAACTCTATAGACTAAACCAGATCAATCCTCCTTACAGTATATAGGCTACAAAGGAATTGTAATTAGTTCTAAAGAGAAGACGCAGGCTGGCAACAAACCAGTATGGAACTTAAAAATACTCCAAAGAACTTAGTTTTGGCCCATTTGCTATCTTTCAAGTTTCTCTGATCAAGGGGTGCCCACATTATTTGTTTAATTTTCATGTTGGGAAATCTTCAAAGCAGTGTTGATCGGTTCTGACACATTGGGGGTGATTTACTAACCTAAACACACATACACACCAGGTGTGTGTGATTTTCACACAGAAAAACGTATTTAAAAAAAAGTCTCTAAAAGCATATTTCCACTAATGCCATATATGGAAAAATCATGCACATGATGCATATATAATGCTGCTTCACAGTTTAGACAAAAATGGTTAGTGCATGCATTTACATTCCTTGCATTCATCAACGCAAGCAACACAACATAGAGCTAATTTACCCAACATCACCTTGGAATTCATTCAGGGCTTTGCACAACACACCTGCTGGGTGTGTACACATTACAAAGGTGTTTAGATTCCACCCATAGATCATGCTGGGAGGGAACACACTGCAGAGGTGTGTACACGTTCGTGGTGTGTTTATAAGGTTAGTAAATCAACCCCATTGACTTACCTCTTTTCTAAATCTGTATAATCAGATCCTGCCTATAGGATGAGATGATCACTGCCAAAGGTTATTTTATACAGTGTGGTGATGGTGCTTCTCAATCTTTTTCAGTTACCCAGAGAATGCATATCTAGAAATGACATGGCATCCTAAATAGCAAAATGTTGACACATCCTGCATTACACTGAAGGTCAGTGAAAGGTCCAGCAAAGGCCATTTAACATTGTAGACAAATGAAAGGCTCTCTACTGTCCCTTTAAAATTGTGAAACAATTAATATCATATCATCATTGTCATATTATTCTTGCATGTCCAACAGTACTGTGGTGTCTTTGATCACCTTTAAAGTATATCCAGTAATAGAAATAAAGCAAGTTTCCACATCATCATTGGTTTGCTCCATATGGACACATTCCAGTAGAAAGGGTAAAGCTTGCAATTCATTTGCTGCTATAACCGAAGACAATATGGCAGCAACACAGTGAGTACATTTAAATCTAAATTCCAGGCAAACGTCTAAATACACAAATGTAATACATATTGCTGTTTTACCTGTAGGGATGAGCGAATCTTGGGTTTCTTTTGGTTTTGCAAATGCTGCTCGGTTTGCAAACTTTGTGTCGAGGCCCATTGAATCTATGGGGGCAAATCTTGCCATTCAATTCTGCACATTTGTATAGCCTATAAGCCAGCTATCGTCAAATGAAAGGTACTCTGCCATGGGGAAGGTGGGAGGATGGGCATGAACCAATGACAAATAAAGAAAAATAAAGAAAAAAAAAAACGGTATCACTCCTTACACAGAATTGTGCATTGTCCCTAACAGCTCCAACACACACTGACAATATGGCTGCTGTTCTTTGCACCGCAGGGCAACTCATTGGCTCCCTGTGCTGCTTTTCTCTCTACTAGTATGAGCTCTGCTGAACAGGGCATTGCAAGAAACCAATACACAGTCAGATTCAGGTACTTACATAGCTTGTATTAATAATAACAAAACTGCCTATCTTGTGTTTTTCATGCCTGTCTGAAGTTCAGCTTTAGGTCACTTTTATTGCAACTGGTATAGCCAACCTACAAAGGATGAAACCCACAAAAGTTGAAAAGTGAGAGCAGGCTCGATGGACCGGTGGGCCCTATGTTTCTATTATTGAAGTGGGGTTGATGTTAAGATTTTAGTAAATTACATTTTAGTAATGCCTGCTAAATGCAAACTATCTGTGTATCAGATTTTCTGCCTTGAAGAAAGCTCCATGGAGTTCAGCACATTATATAACTGAACTATATTCAGCCAGGAATAAGGACAGTCAATTAGACTCACTCTGAGCTACATTCCTAATTTCTTTATATACTGTCTGCGCTATCACAAATCTTTTTTTTTTCTATTGGGAACTTGATAAGCAGTACATTTTCTCACCAAAGGCTTCTGATATTTTAAATCATGAATTATTCTATGTGTATTCAAAACTGAACTTAAAGCTATCAAAGTGCCTTGTGTATAAATATGCATAGAATGTGCATTAGGCACTATGAATTCCTCCTGGAGGAATTGAAAGTAAATGTGGGGCAGGGGGAGTTCAAATACATTTTACATTTTTTTTCCACTCTTTTTCCCAATAAATATACATATAAATATATAAACAAAACTCTCTTTTGTCATTATACTATATTGATGCCACTGTCATAAGATTCCCTTTGGCATGTTTTCAAATGAAAGGACTGTGGTATGTTCCCATGATCAGAGATAAGAGCAGCTTGTTTGATGTATTTTGTTTTATTGACATTTTTGCCATAGTCTTTACAGACGGTAGAACGTTCCTATCTGATGCCATATTTAAAGCCCATCAGTGGTAAAACCAAGAAACTAAGTGCTCATTTATTTCTAGGGGACCAAAGCACTTTTACTAACCTGATCCCTGCTTCCCTAGTGGTCATCACTCTCCTCTTCTGCCCCTCCACTCCAGCTGGTGAAATGTCTCTCAATGTACTTACGTCTAATGTAGGTCTATGGAACCTGCATTAGACATGATGATGTCAGTGGTTCTTAGACGCCTGGAGCTGCGGGGACCGATCTAGCAGCCTGGTATCAGGGATCGGGTAAGTAAAAGTGCTTTACTCCAGTCCCCTAAGCATAATCGTGTACTTAACCTTGCAGTGGAGGGGTAGCCCACTGCAAGGATAGTTTTTTGGTTTGCCCAAAAATGGGCTTTAATGATTAGCAAAAGTAATATATTTACAGGATGAGCACTGGCTCTGTGCCAGTCATTTAAACGGCATAATGGAAGTAAGCTGGACTGTCAAAGACTTCTCATTAAAGTTGACCACATACACTATATTGCCAAAAGTATTGGGACGCCTGCCATTACACGCACATGAACTTTAATGGCATCCCAATCTTAGTCCGTAGGGTTCAATATTGAGTTGGTCCATCCTTTGCAGCTATAACAGCTTCAACTCTTCTTGGAAGGCGTCCACAAGGTTTAGGAGTGTGTCTGTGGGAATGTTTGACCATTCTTCCAGAACTACATTTGTGAGGTCAGGTACTGATGTTGGACGAGGAGGCCTGGATCACAGTCTCCGCCCTAATTTATCCATAAGGTTTTTCTATCGGGTTTTCTTCACCTCTGGTACTTTACCATTTTGTACCATTACAGGTTATTCACTGGAATTAAACTCCTTAAAAAAATTTATGAGCATTTGCATTACATTGAAAACACCAATTTATTATTTTTTGAAAGCAGAACATTGACTACATATTTATATATATGTTTTGTAGCCCGGATGAAGGGGGTCCCTTGTTGCCCCTGAAATGCATTGGTTCACCTAGTTGAACACAACATTTATTCTGCACTTTTAAAAAGGAATAGTGCTTCGATCTTCCAATGTCATCTCATCATTCTGCAAGGGCTGCTCAAAAGGGTCCCCGGGACTGAAGAAATGCCTAGCAATCTCCAGGCACTCCCTATCACAAATTACAATATACCAAGTAGTCCAGCACTCCTTACCTTCATTATAGTACAACCTAGTACTATATAGTGCTACAATAAAAACTATCTAGAGGTAAAAAGGTTTTGACCCTACACTCATTTTAAGCTGCAAATCAACAACAAATACGCTACTATAGGAAATGAGCTATTCTATTTGTGATCCAATGATAAAATAAGGGATATAGAAGAATGATACATTTTCAGTTTGACTATGAGTAAAGATTTCCATCTAAACCATTTTTATTTGGTTTCAAACCTAGCAATAACAATAGTATGTATCATGGCTTGTTTCAGTTTATTTTAAATCACTTTCAAAATACCCAGACTAGAAGGGTACGTTATGTTTTCCTCTGAAAGCCGAGATTACCAGCTCCTCTACAGCTCTCAGCAATCTTTTTGTTCTTGGGAAAGACACACGTGAAGCCTACCATTTCGTTTTCTTGCAACATCCCTTGTGGGCAATTAATCCTTTCTGAAGAGGACAATGACTGCTGACAACATCTGATACATAAAAGCCATCCACTTGAGCATGCCAGCAGACATATCGAACCGGCTGCAGTACTTAAGACACAAGGAAAAACCTAAACAAGCAGAAATCATGCTGCCAGTTAACAGACAGCCCTGTAATTGTACACAAAGACTTTGAAAATGCGTCCAGTTCCTCATCTATTTTAATGTCCATTGGAGAGTATTAGCTTTCATTTTAGCAGGATGAATAACACGGAGGACCATAAAGCAATCCAATAAATATCCACATCAGTGATTTCTAATACAGTCCCAGTGACCCAGGGAAACCATTGTCTATCTTTGGAAGTTCATACAGTCACTCAGGAGACCTGCCTAAGCGTTTTGTTGGGATTTATGTTCACTGACTGTTTTATTAAGTCACATAAAGTATGAATGTTGCAGTGTAACAGAACCCTAGTTTCAAAGCCTACACCACTGGACTAATCGTTGGTTGCTCGAAGGAAAACGATAAGGGGAAAAACTAAACTGTGCCATAAAGCTTTATCAAGCTACGTAATCACGAGTTATGGGATATTCCGCAAGGGCTGTAGTGGTATAGTACTTTAAGATATTTTAGCTTACAGCAATGCACAACTTATCACTGGGAACAACTAAATATGAAGGTCATATAGCATAAAGTTGAAAAAAAGTCTGTGTGAAATGGTGTCAGAGTCATACACTTAAACACCATTTTTCACTCCAGGTTGCATTCCACATTACGTATTCAAACAACTGCATTAAAATCTGCATTTAAATAGGGTTCTGTAACACTGAGAATCCGCCAACTGGCCTTTTTTTTAAACTTGTAAATTTTATTGGAATCTGTCTGTTTCTCATTACTCCCTTTAAATGAATTCACACTTGGTTTCCAATTTGTTCTAGGAATTTCAGCTGTAGCTTTTATTTGCTGTCTGGTACTGTGCTGGGTTGTATTAACCTAAAAAAAAAGCCTTAACTCTACAAGACTCTTCTTAAAGCTCCACTCCAGCAGATTTTCTTTTCACCCCCAGAGACAGACAGGGCACAGAAGACATGCATGCTGCATTAATCTGAATATTCACCATCTAACAGAACTGGCTCAAGCCTTATACAACCAACAAGTCACAACGTAACAGTATACAGATTGACATAATGCAGTGCTGCCTAGAGTGTACTACAAAATATTGAGATTCTGTCTGCTCCAGTTTTTATAAATTCCCCCCAGATTATGTTTATAGATCAAGACATAGCGATGGTCTAAAGGGTATCTATGGTCAAAAACAAAAAATAAATAAATATTTCTATGTTGAATTTCCATAAGTGTTTTCCCACTCCTAATAACCATCTTGATCTAGAAGTTTGTAAACTTACTTTTATAAGATGCCCTTAGGATGTACTTCCTCAATGCACTTTCACAATTTCACTCAGTCCTGTGAATATGCACTTCCTTGTATCACAACTCATACAACTAAAATTCTAAACAATATAACATTATCATTGCTTGCTGGAAATAATACATGATGGGCTATGTCGTCTTTAGAAAATGAGATTGCATCACATCACACAGCAGGCAAAGCACACTGGGAATCCAGTAAACTGTTGAAAGTGATGGGCAGATGAAAGGCAATACTCACTTCATAAAAGTGACTTTTCAAATAACCTTTGATTGCATTGTCAAAAACCACTATAGAATGTATTTCTATTACAATTCTAGTATATGCTGGGACTTTAGGACTCATTATCGGCCGAACACACCTCGGTTCGGTTCGAGTTCGAACTTTAGAACATGGAAAAACGAACTTCATACTCAATGAAAGTCTAGTGGACCAGAACGTGGAAATCAAATGTCTCCATTTTGAAGGCTTATATGCAAGTTATTGGCCATGGAAAGTGTATGGGAATTCGGGTACTGCCCTGAGGGACATGTATCAATGAAAAAAACACATTTAAAAAATACCATTTTTAAAGGAGCAGTGGTTTTAACATTGCTTAAAGAGAAACAATAAAAATGAAAAATTCCTTTAAATATTGTGCCTGGGGGGTCCCCTTAAACTGCCTTTAAAGTGGAACATCTGTACGATGTATAGAACCTGCTGCAGCAAAAAGTGACATTTAAAAAGAAAAAAATGACATTTATAAAAAAAAAAAAAAGAAGACTACGGTTCCCCCTTACCAGACCCTTTATTTTTTTATTTCGTCGATAACTCGACGAAATAAAAAAATAAAAACAAACCCCGAAGCCCGCCGACCCGTCCGCTTGCGAAGAAGTCCCAAAGTGCCAATTTAGACAGGAGCCAATTAGGAGTCAGCATGTCCTTGGAGTGTAAGAGGAAACTGGAGTACCTGGAGGAAGCACATGCAAACTCCTTGCAGATAGTGACCTGGCTTGAATTTGAACCAAGGACCCCCAATACTGCAAGGCAATAGCACTAACCACTTTGCCAGTGTGCTGCCCAACCCCAATTTGCCCATTTGCTGAATGCTACTTCAATCTGAACTCAAAGCTTATTCTTACTCATGAACTTGTAACATTTATGTCAATGGTCTTACCTTCCAAAAGATGTAATTCTTTTCAGTCAGTTGATTCATACACCTCTGCCAGACACCACTTTGGCCCCATTCACACATGAATTGGCCTGCACGTACAGCTCCATGCTGTGTGCGGGGGGTACCAAGCAGCTGCCGGGGAGGACAGGTGCTGCGTGTGATTAGTATGCAGCCCCCGTACTATTCTATGGGGCTACGTGGCCCCATATTGCAGGTCCGTAGGGGTGCGGGTGAGCGTATTCATAAGCCGCCGGAATTGACCCTGTATGCGCCCCGGCCAGAAAACCCGCACCCCTACGGACCTGCAATTAAGGTGAGCGTAGGGGGCCGCGTAGCCCCATAGAGAAGGACGGGAGCTGCGTACTAATCACACACAGCACCTGTCCTTCCCGGCAGCTGCTTGGTACGCCACGCACGCAGCACGGAGCTGTTCGTGTGTGAATGGGGCCTTTTAGTTAGAGTTAAGAAATACAGTGATGTCATCTCCCCACCCACAGCCTCCTGATTTGACAGGAAGGAACAGCAATACACTGATGTAATAAATGCTGCTCACTCTACTCTTTGCTCCTTATCCTATGTTACCTGCCAACACATGCATGTACATGCAGCAGAGCCTGAATAGTGCCTGGTGATGCCCTTCCCTCGTTGAGTGTCATTGCTGCTGTGTAGGAGATGGATCACAAGGAGGCTGATATCAAGATCTAATCAGGGATCTATGCTAGTTATATGTAAAATACATTTAGCTATTAAAGGAGCATGCAAGTGCATTCAATGGTATGTTTGTCTGTGCGTAGAAGTTGTATGGTAACACTCACAAGCTTTAGTGATCCTTTTAAATTCTGTTCAAGCAAATCGCTCTGCTGCACACTCATCTGGATTTAAGAAGTATGTTTTCTGTTTCTCATTTACTGTGGATGTCATGGTCTTTTTTAAAGCCTTAATTTCAGAAACTTTGCTTTAATAGACCACAACCAGAATACACTCCTTGACAGCTTTTTCTTTTGAAATACATTGAAAGGTATCACATTTAATAATGGATATGTGTCCAATTTGTACTTGATTTGCCTTGCTTTTTTCCTTATGCAGGCTGATGCCCTTTGATTGTATTTACAAAGGCAGGCTACTCAATACCCAACTGATAAAAAGCATCAATATCTTCAAAGCATTAAATCCCAGCAGAGTGCTTGCTCTTTTTTGGATTTGTGACACAGCAGATCTTTTGTAGGGCAGTTTTGCTATGTGTATTATTCCCATATCTGCTACATGTTTTGTGAATGTGTTTTCTGTTGCTTAGTTCTAGTTGCGCCTTGTAGGGAGTAGTGGGTGCTCTGTCTATTTCTTGCCCTTTATATGTTTTAGCCTTGCATTTTAATTGTACATGTGCAACATCATGGTTTTCTACAATATCATCTGATTTGCTTAACCTAAGTTTGTGCCAAATACAAATCTGTTATAAATCATTGCATTAACAGTAGTACCGAAAGTACAATGTCTGTCTATATTTCGCATTAAGCTACCTCTAAATATGAGCTATTGTTGTTCAAACCCTTTTTTTTCTTCCCTAGGTACCCTACAGTAACCCAGTTCATGTTTGGTGGTTGATAAAGCTGTGTCATTTATCTTGTATACATGGTTGCTTATTTGCCTAAACAGTACCCTATTCAAATAGCACTGTGCACTTCCTGCTATGTGAGTGTGCCTAGGCAGTCCTGTGCAGGGGCTTAACTAGAAATCACAGGGTCCCATAGCAAAATTTTGTATGGCCCCCCCTCCACAAAAAAAGTACCAACCTCCAGAACATGTTCGTGTAAACAAAGAAGGGTAATACCCAGAGTCCTCATCCACAATTTAAAGATTTTTTCATTCACTCCATACTGGGTATAGTTGGCCGTAGGCTTTCAAAAACAATCCTCCACTGTGAGCAACTATAAAACAGAAAATGAAATGACCAAAGGAGGGTCAAAATCAAAAGGCAGTGCAGTGAGGGTCGGAGTGCCGGGTACGATACAAAAATGTAAATTTTATTCAATTTTAAAAATCTGATGAGTCACAAAAACCACACACCTACTGATCACCACCAGTAAACCCTGTTAAAATTGGTCAATCAACCAAATCAATCATTCCAAAACCATGCATACTGCGACAAGCTGATAAGTATGTATTATGAACCGGTACTGCCCACAAAAAATTGGAGCAAAACAGCGCTATAGGACTGCTACATGTGGTATGTCTCAAAACGAGATCAAAATGTGATTGATTGGTAAGCTAGGGGAAGGCAATAAAGTAGCTTAAACTTCTCCGCTAGATTCGGAAGTCTTTTTGTTCGCAAAAGGAAAAAAATAGATCTTTTTTTTTCCTTTTGCGAACAAAAAGACTTCCGAATCTAGCGGAGAAATTTCCAGAATTGAATAAAATTTTAATTTTTGTACCATACCAGGCACTCTGACCCTCATTGCTCTGCCTTTTGATTTTGACCCTCCTTTGGTCATTTCATTTTCAGAACATGTTCCTGTGCCTACACCAACTTTGTCTCCTTCTCCTCAGCTCTGCTCCTGCTGGCTCTGAAGAACAGATCACTCTGACACTCACTGCTGCAGAGCCCACCATAGACCCCGCAGAGTCCACTTGAGACCCACCTGAGACGCCGCACAGCCCACCTGAGAGTGACCCTGCAGAGCCCACCAAAAACTCTCTATGGTGGGCTCTGCAGGGTCTTAGGTGGGCTGGTCAGGGTCCCTTTTCCTGCACTCCTCTTAAATGTCAGCCCTGAGACGCTCATTGCTAGGCCCCAGTCTCCTACACCTCCGCCACCATCCTAGGCACCGGCCTCCTCCTCCTCTGCCGCCACACCGGACCAGCGCTGCTGGGCCCCAGCCCCCACCGCTGCCGAAGGGTACCGGCCTCCTCCACCTCTGTTGCTGGGCCCCAGACTCTTGACCGGGGCCCCCTCGGCCCTGGGCCCCAGTCGCTATGGTGGTAGTTACGCCACTGCTTCTCACCATCCTTGCCATTATCTTCATCATCACCATCTTCACCTCCTCATCATTCTGACCATCCTCACCTCCTCACTATACTGACTATCCTCACCATCATCTCTATCATGACCATCCTCACCATCCTGGCCATCCTCATCTCCTCACCATCCTGACCATCATCACAATCCTGATCCTTCTCACCATCCTCACCATCCTCACCATCTTGACCATTCTCACCTCTTCACCATCATGACCATACTCACCATCGTCACCATCCTGATCATCATATCCATCCTGACTATCCTCACCTCATCATCATCCTGGCCATTCCTAGCTTCCTGACAATTCTCACCATCCTAAAACAAAAACACAGAGCGCCACCAACATGTGCAGGATTATGTTTTATTTTAATGGAAAATGAATAAAAACATACTCACAAGGATTGTCATACAATGGTGAGCAGTAATAGCAGGAGTTCAACCATGAGGCTGCATGCCAGCTGGCTGATCAACGTCTTCTGTGTCAAACACTTCTTATGGGATATTTCCTATATCAGATTGAAGGAGTAATACGCTTGTTGTTCTGCAATCCTTGTGAGTATGTTTTTATTCATTATCCATTAAAATAAAAAATGATCCTGCACATGTCGGGGCGCTCTATGTTTTCGTTTTAGAAATTGAGTCAAGGTCCCCTAGTCCTTAATGGAGCAGCATGGTGTGCAAGGATCGTTTGTTGTGGAATATCTATTTGGGAGAAACTCGGTTCATCTGCTGTCACAAGCGCATGACATATAAGACTGTTTGGAATTCTTGCCATCCTGACCATCATCTCCATCCTGACTATCCTCACCTCATCATCATCCTGACCATCCTCAGCTTCCTGACCATTTTCACCATCATCTCCATCCTTACCATCCTTACCATTCTCACCTCATCATCATCCTGACCATCCTCACCTCATCATCATCCTGACCATCCTCAGCTTCCTGGCCATTCTCACCATCCTGACCCTCATCTCCATCCTTACCATCATCCCTGCCATGCAGCTGATGAATCCAGATTGCGGTAAAAACACAACTGTAGCAGGCAGGGCAGAGAGGAGAATGGCCGGGAATGGCAATGAGGGGTCTCCCCTCTGCATGTTTTCTGTCTCATTTGCCAGCTGTGGCCCTCCCGGCTGTGCGGGGACACAAACACAGGGTATATTTTAGGAATGCTAGAGCCTTATCATTAAATAAGAAACAGCAAAGCTGCTCAGCTGTTCGGGTGTCGCAGTAAAGTTCCTACCTGTCAGCTGCCGCAGAGCCCTGGCCTCCTTCTCCTCGCCGCCGATCCCCGGCTTCCTCTTCCTCCTCCGCTGATCCCTGGCCTCCTCCTCCACCGTCGGGCCCCGGCCTCCTCCTCCTCGCTGCCAATCCCCGGCCTTCTCCTTCTCGATGCAGATCCCGACCTCCTCCTCCTCTCCCGTGATCCCCGACCTCCTCCTCTGCTGCCAGGCCCTGGACTACTTCTCCAGCATCGGGCCCCGGCCACATCCACCTATACTGCTGAGCCCCGGCTTCCTGACCGGGCCCCGCTCTGCCCCGGGCCCCATAGCGCCCGCATGGGTCGCTATGGCAGTAGTTACGACACTCGTCCTGTGCCTTCTTCATAGCTTTATATCTGCAGTGTGAGGCACTGCTGCGGGAGATTTGAAGTGATATTTGGTGATGTCCCTACTGCGCTGCTCACTGTTCTCCTTGCTGGATGCTCTGACATGAGGAAGCAAAGCCCTGTGTCTACCAAGATGGCAACCTTCAGGTAAACTTTAAGCATTGCTAAAAGGAACAATGACTACTAAATATGGCAGGCTTTGGTATTGCATCACCTGTTTCTACTGGCTACTTCTCTACAAGAGAATAATGATGGAGATATAGCAAATGTAATCACCATTTCACTGTGTTCATGTCCAATCGCACACCCCACTGATGTGTCCCTTGTAATCTCTCTGTTGGGTTCTGCAGTGGCAAGCGGATGGCACCACATGCATACAGAGAACAAATTAAGTCACCAGCACACTGATATGTGTTTACTGATGATGATCACATTATTGCCTGATGAAGTGACCTTGCGGGATGATCTAATGTCAATAAAGACCTATTGATTATCTAGATATCGCTATGCTGGTGACTTACTTTCTTCTAAGAGAAAAGTAGGTGCAAATAAAATGCAGAAATGTTATTTAACAATGTTAGTGGTGTTGCATTGTTTTTTTTTGTGTTGAATTGTTAGCTGTGTTTTGTTTCATGTGTTTGCTTTTAATTCTTGGTAGTGTGGCATCACTATGGTAGCTTGACACTGTTCTGGTAGCCTGGCATCACTACTGTGGCATATCTACCTGTAATAATAAAATAGTTTTGAATAGCCTTGATATAGCCTTGTAAAAATATAGTTTTGATGCCTTGCGGATCTGGTTAGTTAAATGGGACTGTCAGGGCCATCCCTATAATGAGGCTGTTGCCTCAGGCATCATCTCTTTGGGTCATGCGTGTGTGGGGGGGGGGGGGGGCAGGCATGGTGGCATGGCATCTCTTCTGCACAATGTTTACAGTGTAGCTGCCACCGTCTTAAAGGCCAGAGCATCCAAGGTTGCTAAGAGCTGGGTGGGGAGACTTGTAAGGGCCATACCCATTTCCCCCCCAGCTCTTAGCATCCTGCAAAATCTGGGCGGTGTCCCACTCAGCAACTGGCAACAAGTGATGTCACTAGGTGGGACACTGGCCAAAGCTGGGTGGAAAGATTATGCAGAGACCCGATCTCCCCCCAAAGTGCACCGCACCCCGCCTCAGGCACCAAAAAATACTAGGGACGACCCTGGGGACTATCATGATTATGGTAACATTAATAATAAGAAAGTTATTCTGATTATGGTGACATTGCATTGTGTTTACTAATAAAATGGTGGCATATTGCTATTACAGTATTTTTGCATAATGGCCTGACTTTTGCTACTGCCCAGGGCCCCTTTCTCTCTTAATTTAGCGGTGCTGATAGCGTTTCGAAATTGTTTGAAGCATACTGTCATTGAATCATATAACAGACACAATACTTGCCTAAGGATATACTAGGGCTATACCTTTGAACGGCCTGACAAATATTTAAAAGAATAATGTCAAGGAAGCCATATAATGCATAATATAATAATAACATTTATGCTACCTTGACAAACAACCTTGCTTTAACATTTCTTTTTGTTTTATAAGCTTATTAAGAATACATTACACATTTTAACAGATATATAAACCAAGTGATTTGGGTAGTTCTACAGAGCCTGACTTCAGTGCTCTGGAATTAAAATGGGATTATTCGAATTTATACTGCACTATTAAAATGCTAAAACCTCTTACTGTGCAATTGTGGCTTCACTAGCTTGCATGCAATAAATATTAATTGTCACTTATATAATTTGTTATAATATAGAAATAGCAAACTGTCCATTAGAGCATAATTTTTCCTATGGTAGCATTTCTATTGACACTGCATTTTATCATATTTTGCTCCTTATTTGAAAGGACACATTGATGTGTGTAGCAGTGGCACTATTGATCTAATAAATGGCCAAAAAACATTAACAATGAAGAATTCCTAGCGAAAAAGTTCTAAAGGCCATCTCCATGCATCTGTGTTGTGTGGACTGCATAGGGGGCTTTGCTATTTGCTGGCAACACTGCTTTATTCTTAGCAGAGCTTGACTGTATATCTCTAAGCATTTAAAGTAGATGTAAACACTAACCAAATGGCATGTAGTTTGAAACAATACTGCATATAATAAAATTACCATTTTTATAAACAGTTGTGTTTTTACCCTTTTCTTTCATCCCGCATCTCACTGCTGCTGATCTCCTGCAGCCCCTTCTTGCTCACATGCATCCACACCATTGTGGCTGCATGCCATTACTCATGGCAGGTTTCCTGATGGTGATATACACTGAGTGGCCAGATTATTATGACCACCTGATGTTTGTAGGCAAATTAGCTATAATTTCGCGCTAAAGTTGCTATAGGGCCAGACCATTTTAAATAGGGAAGCAGGTTGTGTACCACAACAGTAGTGATTTTTTTCTGAAGACATGGGTAAACAACGCGATTTAACAGCCTTTGAACGTGGCATGATTGTTGGTGCTCGGAGCCATGGAGCGAATATCAGCAAAACAGCTGAATTTGTTAAATGTTCAAGAGCAGCTGTTGTTAAAGTGTTTAAAGACTGGACTGTCAGCCGAAAATCTGGGTCTGAACGTGCGAATTGTGGCCGTCAGCGACTAGTCAATGTTATGTGACCAATTTGGCTACAGATGATGTATGTTGGTTTTGCCATTGATGAAGAATGATGTTAGAAAGTGACAGATAATGTCTTTTCTAATGACTTTTATGGTGCCAGGCAGAATAGATAATAGGGTGCTTTGGGGAATGCTTAGTATCTATGAGAACTTTACTCAATGGCACAGAGAGAGAATTGGTATCCAGAGTTGCTTAATGGGAAGATATACCCACCAGATGTGTGCCATAGCTTCTTTTGAAGGATGGTGGGGCAGCTATACCATTTAGGCTTTACTGGCAACAAAAAGAGTGTGTGTGAGTATGAACACTTTTCCCATTCTTCAGGGTCAATGGGAGTACCCCGTTCCTTCGACAATGTTTCTGTGTAAAGTGGAAAGATGGGATTGGGGAGATATAAAGGAATGTTGTATAACTGAGAAATCAGGACAGTCAGGAAAAAATCTTGTAAAAGAAGGTTGTCAAAAGCAGTAGAATGTGTTTTTACTCTCACTTTGGGTTTGGGAAGGTGTGCTATTTCTCCAGTGGTGTTAGTCTCAGGGTTCTCACCATCCTTCCTCAATTGCTATTATTCATGTGTCTGGGTCCTCATTCTTTTTCTTTCTGCCTGTGAATCATTCATTCATGTTCTATACACTTGTGTGTATTCCCTACAATGTACAATGTCAGCGTTGTTGTTTTCTAGGTTGTTTAAGGGTAATTCCACTTTCTCAGGTGAATTTGGGAAAATTGAAATACCACCTCCATTCTGGCCCCCTCTCCAATCCCCCCCGCCACCTCACTGTACTTACTTTTGCCAAACGCTCCTTCCCATCTGCCGGTGCCAGTGTACTATTCGTACTATACATGCACAGCAGCGCAGCCCTGTGCTCTGTATTTTAAATGTTGCTTTAAATGGTGAGCAATCATTGGTTAGCATGGTCACCTGACTGTGCTGATAAATGAGAAGCGCTTCCTGCCTGGAAAAGTGGAATTACCCTTTAATCACTCTTTCACATCTCACATTTCTCTATTTACTGCACACATGGAATGGATGGTCTAGTGCTTTTTCTGGCTACCTTGCTATCTTTCATTTGTGGCACCTTGCCATTATGTTGCCCTAGCACATTTCCTGTTACTTTGATATGCCGTGTTGCATATTTTGGGTGGTCTGTTCCTGCCTGATATTTACCATGTGCATTGGTGGCCATTTTGTGAGTGTTACAGGTATACCCTGTTTTTTCTACATTTTCTTACATTTGCAATTTTTTATGTATTACCGCCTTTTGCATAGTTCCATTTTAACTAGGATGCAAGATATTTTGTTTTTTGATGGGTTTTAATTATTTGTTCTTTTTGTGCTCTTTTTCTGGCCTTGACCCAGCTTGTGTCTTTTACCTTTGCACTGTGTGATGTCATCACTACGGGGTGTTGTTGGTGGTTGGGGTTTTGGGTTTATTACCTTTTTGTTTTAGTGTCTTGATAAAGATGGACTGAACTCCATTGAAAAAGTACTGATGCTAATATCTCATATCCCTAAATCTCTTATGTGTTAATTTTGTAATATTCAGTAAACCTATATTTGTATGTATTTTCTTTTACAAAGGTGGAGTTTAATTTTTTAATCTTACATTCTTTTTTTAAAGTTGAACTTTGGAATGAGTAAATATAGTCAAAATGTAAGAGGCATGCCATTTTTTTCTAAATTCTTTGTGTTCTTTGTATATTTCCTCCAGGTACAGTAATGCATCATTAAACTTTGCCTGTTTGCAGGAGCTTGTTGTTATAGGAGGCTCACCCACTACAGGCTGCCTGCAGATAACTACAGGAGGTGGGGGCTGATACAAGACCAGTCACCCTGTACAAGAAGAAATAGCAGCATAGACTTATCTTATATCAGACCCCCTCCTGTAGTTATTTGCAGGTAGTCTTTAGTCATTGGGCCTGTTGGGTCCATCCCACAGCTCTGCTGTATACACAGGGTATGTGCAGCATAGTGATGATGTCAGTCTTACTTTTATATGGTAATCTCTGGCTTTGTAAAGGCGTTCGGTTCACATAAAGTGGACTAATATTGTCTTTGGATATTGAGCAATTTTCATGAATGTTTTTTGTGCCCGGAGTTCAGCTTTCACAACAACAAAACAATCAAAAGCCCTTCCCAGCAATAGTCCCTTTACAATCCAACATTCAAAAAGCATTCATCTTTTCTCGGGTGGACTTTCAAGCTGAGATCTTTTGGTTGACATGTAGATGGAACATTTAAAAAAAAAAGAAGGTAATTGCCCTTTCTTTAGAACCAGTGTATTTTACTAGAAAGCTTTTGCCTGTGTGGCAGTGCTGTATTAAGGCCAAGTATAATGAGCTGGAACCAAAAGTCTGTCTGTGAGGCAGATTGGTGGGACAATTACTTCACTATAAAATATGAAGTCAAAAAGTACTTGAATCCAGTTATTAGTCATGGAACGATTACCATCTAATGTCACTGCTTTTTCATTTAATGCTGCTGTTGTAGCCTGCGGATTCTACTGAACGCTATTATAACACAGTGAGATAGATGGATCACGGTGATATGTTCACTAAATGATTTGGCTGCTTGTACTATTAGAAACCACTTGTTTTTCCTTAATATCACTAAAATACCAAAACAGAATTAGAGCTAAAGTTTTCTTTGCCTTTTTAAAGGACCACTAAACACACATTACATATTTTATAATTGTAAAAAATGTTTGCTGCTTCATATAAAAAAACCTCTCAATGGATTTATTGAAAGTGAATGTATAAATCAAATAATATTATCAAGGTGTGCGAAGTTTGTTTTTTTAATTAAAACTTGTACCTATTTATAGCTTTTAGCTATTTTGAATATGTAGAGATGCACTATATTTGTTAATTCGAATAAGTTTTTATTGATTTATTTAAAAATAAAAACAGTTCTACATTAATGTATGTTTACTGATAAGTAACAGGGGGAGTGTAACATGGAATAAGCAACACGACAGAAATGAAAAATAGAAATGGGTAGAAGAGAAGGAGCGAAGGGAAAAGGACTCATGGAGGAAGCAATTGTTGGAACTCAAATAAAACCTTTGCTAAGTACAGGGAAACCAAGCCTGCATGTCAAATTGATTTTCTCAGCAGTATAGCAAGTGTAGGAACTCATGGTGCAGACAGGTACTATGACATTTTAATCTTATACCAGCTATTCAAAAGAATCTGATTCTCTAAAAACACTACAACATAACCAGGTTGACATAGCCTGGGACAGCCTATTCTGATTTGATGTGGGCAAGTGTCCATGTGCATCATCTTATTAAGGATCAATGTTCATTCTCCCAGAAAGGACAGACAAGGTGTCCCTATATCTTCAGATATAAACATAGCTTTCTAGGCTTTGCATATTTTTTTCCAGAAAGTTTTATTAGATCACATCCCCACCCCATCTGCGAGCATTTTCCTTTCTACACCTTCAACACACAGTGAATAAAGCCTGTAGGAGTTCTGCATGAAAGATGGACAATATTTTAGCTCTTTCATTTGAAGTAGGCGGATTTTAAAAGTTTATAGGTAAGAGGTAAAGCCTTTTTCCAGTCCTTCCTGGTAAGGGTTTGCCCAAAATGGGACTCCCATCTGTATATGGAACAACGAAAGAAGGAGCGCTACAACCCTGGAATACTGGGTGTTTAACAGTTAAACAGTTAAAAGATATAGTGTAACTATTGATGCAGACTCACTATTGGCCGGACGAGGTGGTATCTTGCCGTTAATTGTCAGCACGGCTCGCAGGGCGGAATCTGTGGCTGGTCTGTGTGGGAGTGAGCTCCGGGCTGTGGGGCTTCTGTTCAGTCCATGGATGTTGGAAGGTGAATCTTGTGGCCGCATGACCAGTTGAGGCGAAGTACACTGTGCGTGTAGTGGGACGCTCACCGTCAGGTGCAATGGGAGCTCAGCTGGCCAGGCTGCCACTCGTCGGCTGATCGGGAGCAGGAGCACCGCTGTACACCGTTCTGACAGTGGAGCAGTGGTCGCTATGCAAGGGGTTAAAAAAATAAGCTACAGGCTGGGGGACCTTGCGGTCCGTGGAGTGGTCATTGTGGCTACGCGTTTCGAGGCTCTGTACCTCTTTGTCAAGCCAGAAGTCGTTCTGAGATCGTGCACTGGAGCTGGTGGGAAATACAGTGGTTTAAAAAAGACAGGTGGGCGTGGTTTACGATCGTCGACGGCTGTCATTGGTCAGTCTTGCCTGGAGGGTTATTCCAGGCAGCTGGTGAATGGCTTGGAAGCCATTACGTAGAAAACCTCTTTCGGTGTGTGTGTGTACAGTTGTAACTGTTTGTATAAAGACAAGTGTTACTTGGAAAGGAGTAGTGTCATCTAATCATTAATAAAAAGTTTTAAAAGGAGTGGATCATTCCTTGTGGCAATAGGATGGCTGAATTTTATCTTTGGGTGGTTGTATTCTTTCAATGAAATGTATGTTTAAAAGAAGGATGAGTGACAAATATGTTTAAAAACGAATATGTTTAAAAACGAATGAGCGCGTGGTAAAAGGGATTTATTTTGAAACAGGATTTATTTTGAAATAATTTGTTTTGAAACAATTCGTTACCTGAGCTTTTGTCCAACTAGTTTTAAAAAAAATATAATACAAAAACTCTTAAGTTCCTATTTTCACTGTGCTTAAAGTAATGTGTGCCAGTTTTCACATGCGATAAGTGGAAGTCAGTACCCCCGAGTGGAAAAGCAGCATGGCTGCTATAAAAACACATGACTTATACATGCTTGTAACCACTGGTTTTCACACAGACAGCTAGGTTTCTATACAAAATGTTCCCAGTTATGAGAATGTGACAGGGATGGGCTCAGGGCAAGCTATTTAGACCCTGTTCTTGCTCATCTCACACAGCTTAAATGGTATCTTTAGGCAAAACCTGTTTTTTTTAAAAGTTTGCTTTTGCCTGAGTGGGGGTGGGTTGGACCATCTGTCAAGTTTTATTCAGCTCGCTATTTGTACTGGTGACCATTGTCATTTAGAAAGAAAGTGAGGGGGAAGTCCTAGATTTAAGTGTTGTCCCCACAACTAGTGGTAAGACAAAATCCTCCAATGGAGACACCTGTTCCAAAGGCAGCTGTCTAACTGTTAAATTCCCCTTTCTTTGGAATATTTCCTCTCACTTTCTGTTGCATCTCTGGGAAATTTCCCCAATGGTACAGAGACAGGAAAAAAACAAACCTGAGTTGGGTTTTAACTCTTATTTACACTATCCTAAACCAAAAAAAAAAAAAAGTTTTGTCTGTTAAGATGCCTAAAAGAAGTCCAGCTTGGGCAAAAAACAATAAATAGCTGTTACCAATAAAGTGATAACTTTCGATCCTAAAATATGTATACTTGTCTTATTGAATGCAGACGAGTACACTACTCTTATTGCACAAACATGGATTTCCCTCAGTCCACTGACTTTTGAAATGTGGAGACAAATGGTTACTGTGTTCATTCAACGTGAACAACCCAGGTACAGGTGTAAAGGTTGTCTTGAGAAATGTTCAAAATGTTGGGAGAATGGGTTGGCGACCCCAAGCCTGGGCCTTCCTCAGTTTATTTTAAATGACTCTTGGGTTAATTACTTCACAGTTGGAATCTTGGGTCAGTGAAGGGTGGGGTGCGTGGGTAGATGACTCTTTAAAAGCTAAGGTGGAGCAGTGTGTTATTTCACCTTGGTTTGTTCTTATTTAAGTTGTTTATGCCTGGGTAATACCTACAATTAGTGGCCAAGAAACAATGGGATATAATATTTTTGTTTATTTGTCTTTATCATGTGTATTACCATGATGGCTGCCTTTCCATGTCTGTACCGAATTGGGATTAGTCACGAGGAGAAAAAGATGGGGCTTTTGAGGTACCAAATGACAACTCCAAGGCAATAAATTGTAAAAAAGTATTGTTTATTAAATAGTAATTAAAACTGTGTTCAATTCACATAAAAATCATTAAAGAGGGCCAATTTAGTCCTGAAGGACTCACTCCACTAATTGAGTAACCAGATCACAAATATATGATGGAATCAATATACATAATACAAAAACATGATTTCAAAGGATAAACATGATTGGTTTATAGGTTGTTCAAAGTGGAGGAGTCATATGGTTTCAACGTTTCATGCCAAAAAGTGCTTCCTCAGGAAAATTGAAGATATCTGCATGATTAAAGAAATCAATAAACATGATGTACAAACACATAATTATATAATAAATAGATAACTAGGTAGGGACACCACCTACCGATTGAGTAGATTGGAGCGTGTGCACTCAAGAGGGCCAGTCCGGGCAGAACCCCAAAAATCAGGAGCGAGGACCAAAACCCCAGTAGCAGGCAGTAGGAGGTGGAAGCCACAATCAAAGAAGAGAGACAACGGAGCCTTAAATCAAAAGAGAAGGGTACTATCAGTATTCCAAAGTGGAACCTCAATAAGTTATCAGATTATTACAGAGAGGCTAAATATCAATAAAGGATCAATAGAAAAAGCACCAAGCCCATTAGTCAGCAAAGTACCGTCACAGATAGTATTGATCAGAGGTCATTACAGTAGCTTCTTTAGAATAGAGGGCTAAGTAACTTGAGCCACTGACCTATAATTGCTCCCTGCTACTTCCAAAAAAGGCCAACCACAGTCAAAGGGAAAGGTTCCCAGCGCCTCACACCGTCCCAGGCCACCAGCATTCAGCACAGCCGCCTCCATAGGATGCATAGGATGGGGGCGGAACTCTTCGGTGACGCGATGACGTCATCACGTCATCGCGCCGGATGCCGTTATAGCGCCCGCGCGGGCCACCAGCCTCACTGTGCAGCTCTGGGGCGGCTGTGCTGGATGCTGGTGGAAGAGTATGCATATGATGGGGCGGAACTCTTCGATGAGGAGATTACGTCATGGTGGCCGGGGACGGTGTGAGGCGCTGGGAACCTTTCCCTTTGACTGTGGTTGGCCTTTTTTGGAAGTGGCAGGGAGCAATTGTAGGCGAGTCGCTCAATTTACTTAGCCCTCTTTTCTATTATTTGTTTTTATTTTGTTTCTATTTTCAATTAAAAAAAAGCATCTGGTTAAAAAAACAGCTCCGGCTGCAATAATCACCCCTCATATTCACCCATTCAGCGATCCAGCACTCCTCCTTTTCCGAATTAAATGACGCCCAAAGCTGGGGGCTCACCCCCATCTTGAACTCACAGGAGAATTCTGCATTGCATTGCACCCCTCTCTGCAGCATTTAGGACACACCCAGTGCCAGAGGAAGTAGAAGATGAACTCTGATGTCATGAAGTCAGACTGAAGAAACCTGGAAAGTATGCATACAGATTTCTTAAAATAGGTTGGAAGGTGCTCCTTAGGGATGAGAGCAGCAAATGGGAGAGGGGGTAATTTTGCATGTAATTTCTTAGAAGCCAGAAAAAAAAGGTAAATTACCATGAAAGTTATATGTAAAATAAAGAAATCTAAAAATTCAACATTTTACTTTTTTGTGTTAAATCTGTACACCAAATAAATCTGTTTTAAACCTTTTTATTTGATCCTGTCTTAAAATCCATATGCAAGAGCATGGTTAGTCATGATCTAGAATTTATGTTCTCACTTTGTTACAATCCAACCAAATCCCCTATTTCACCAGAAATTTAATTTCTTACACACTGTTTTCATGCTGAGAATGTAGTATCATATGAAGGAATCTGATTTTCTTTCCTAATGTGTATGTGTCAAAGCTAAGTAGGAGCAAACGTAAAAAAGCCAGCTTTTATCATACTATGACAATTCTTCTTCTTCTGCTCAGTATGACGTATGCTATATTAGCAGCTATGAGGTGTGAGTTACTGCACTGCATATTTCCTGCTCTTCCATGCTCGGAAAAGTGCTAATTAGTTATATTTAGTTATTTCCTTTTACAACTATCCTGATTTAAGTTAGATCTAAATTTTTCTTTAAAAGAAGTCTATCACCCAGTTAAGACTGCTTAAGCATGTAGCAATTCTGTTACTTTGCAATGAAAAAAATATATTTTGGGAGTAGCATATAGCTACAGAGGTGATTGTTAGTGCTTTTACTGCTTGCTCAGAATAAGTGAATGTTTTTGTGTACATACTCTGGGCACAGGTTTAGGTTAAAGTGACATTAAACTCAGGAGTTAAATCTTAAAAATGCATTTACGTACCTTAACTATTAACAAAAATGTATCTTCTTTGTGCATCATTCAACTATATACTATATCCTCAAATCATCTCTGATGGTGCTGACACTGTGTTACTTCCTTCTGGAGGGTGGCTACTTTTATTCCCCATGGTCCCTGTGTGTGTTGTAAAGTAGCCACCACTCCAAACTCGCTCCCATGATAGACTACAATCTCACCTTTAGTTTACTAATTTGTATTGAGATTGTGGTCCATCGTGGGAGTGATCTTGGAGCAGTGACTACTTTACAACACACACAACGGCCATAGAGGACAAAAGTAGCCCCCCTCCAGAAGGAAGGACAGTGTCAGCATGAATTCAGAGATGATTTGAGGATCTACAGCTGAGTGATACACAAATAGGATATATTATAATGAATAGTTAAGGTACTTCAATGCATTTTTAAGATTTAACACCTGAGTTTACTGTCACTTTAAGGAATACACTACTGTCACTACCCATCCCAAACAGGATGATGAAATTATTTCTGTGCTCACTCTGCTCTCTCCTCCTGTCAGGTCAGCTTTATGCTACCCCCTCCTCTCCCAGAGTGCTGCTGTTTCAGGGATTAAGATATCAATGTTAAGTCAAATTCAGATATTTAATTTACATTAGTTGCATTGAAAAAAGTTTTAATAATTTATTAATGTACTGTATATGGAGCAGCATCAATCTGTGTCTCTTATACCTGCCAGGAATTCAGCTTTAATTTTGTGCAGCTTTTTTCTTGTTTGAGAAAATGGAGTAGAAGAGGCCCAAACATCTTATTTTTGACTGCGTTATTTTTAAAGTAAAACTTGATTTCTATTCTATGTTGGATTTGATCACACGTTCAATCTCATCGACAGTGAGGGAACAAGACCAGTAGAGAAAGTGAATCTCCCCTCCCCCAGTGAGAACACCTGACTGAAGTTCTAACCCCCTCAGCACGTTATCTAAATAAAAAAGGGGCTTTAGGTACACTATAAGGCATATTTGATTATAAAGCCATTCGGCTCAGTAAACATTGCCAGCTGCCCGCTAACACAAGAGTTCAAATAAATTCATGTACCTTCGCTGTAGATTTTATCCCACTTGGAGTTCACCTGCTCTACATTCCTTCTCTCTGATCAGAATGTTTAAGTAGAGCTGTGTTTAAGTATGTCGATGTGTACATTAAAGTGCATTATTTTTGCTTTTTATATTTGATACTTTATTTATTTTTTACAAAATGTATAGTGAATCCTGTATGAAAATCCCTCCCATTACTAAACAGAATCTGTTTTGCATAACACCTACAACTATTCATTTTATAGATGTAGAAAGCTATTTGGAAATGTGCTTGCAGTAGACAGATGCGATAAAATAAAATTTGCTCAAAGTATTATGTTTGTATTACATAGTTCTCTACTTGCCATTTGAATTCCGATAGAGAAATGTGTTTTATTTTAATGTACTGTATACTTCAGAGAAGTCAAAAGATAATATATAAATATACTTTTTAAAGCTATTAAAATCAAGTCAAGAGTAGGAACTTGTTTAAAATATCAAAGTATTTATTTTGTGTGTTTGGTATGAAAGTACAATTTATCGACGTTAAACACAAAATAACGAGAGTAAGCTCCTGGTCACTATTTTCCCTAGCTTTCCAATTCCGTTAATCATATCTGCTAGATTGTTAGGTAGGGTAAAACCTGCAGTGAGCTCATTTGAATACCCACATCCATGTCATGTACATACCCACATCCATGGGGAAAAGTTGTTCTCCTGACCTTTTTCTGTGTATATGACAGGGATGCAGATAAGGGAGTTGGGTATCACCTGTTAAATATAATTTGGTAGTTTGATGCATTTTCCATATACAGTACATGTGATTATTATTTTGGACTAGTTCATAAATCACATTTTTCTTCAGAGTCCGTGTTTGGGTCCTAATTTGGAGGTTCACCATTTATGTTTTTTTCTATTTCCTGTAGCCCTCCCAGAGGATGGATATTGCCTATGCACAGTATCATACATGCGCAATTAAGTGTTTTTTAAATGGGATTATAGTCAGCACAATCGAAAAATACTCTATAATAACATAACAATTAAGGACAAAAACAATAATGAAGCAGACAAGAGCTGAATATTAACTGGCCACAGCCTTTATTAAAATAGTAATAAGATATCAATTTAAATACTTTAATATCGAATATTATCATAAACAATTAACATAATCAGCAAATAAGGAGTGGCTTAGCCAACATGACTCAAGCCGTGAAATATTTTAATAAGCAAAATCACTCTATCAACAAGTAACAAGAAGAAGTCATCTTCAATGCCGACGAGATTAAAGAAACCAAGATAAGGCTGTGATGGGGGTGGGGGAAGGAGGGGATGTGGCTGCTTTGGAGGTTACCTTCACCTGAATTAACAGTTTCTTTTTTGTTTATAGGTACTAGGGCCAATTGTCAACTGTCAAAAGAATGTGACAACTATACAGACACGAGGATGTCAGGTAAGTGTATCATTGGTGGGATACTTTTAATACAGCATTTAATGAATGAGAGCAGAAACACATGCATGTAATAATGTGGCTGACATAATCCCAAAATGGTAGCATCGCATGTGTGTCTACTCCCATTTCATTGCTGTAAGAAGAGTATTTATAAGTGTTTAAAATATTTGTGTTCAAACATACAGCATATGTATTTATACATTGTACGTACACTTGAACCGCTGGTCATCCTGAGTAAGGATGGGCTGCATGTTCGATCGGCTCATCACTAATCCTGAGCAGTGGAGGGAATGTGTGGAGACACCAGGCACCTACAACAGGGAGAGGTGAATTCCCCACTGGTTATCCTGACACTTAGATGCCTTACATACGACCACTATAGAGCCTTTGGACCTTAGCATGGATATTTAACTCCTGTATGTGAGATTGGCTAATTAGATACACAGTCTAGCACGATGAAGTCTGATAAATGTATTATTGATCAGTGAATGAGGCATTGATCATTCCCATAAGGGGAGGATCTCATTTAGAAGATAAATGTGCTGAGTCTCTGTGTTGTATTTTTATACTAAATATCTAGCGATACCTTAAAAACTTGCCGTCTGTCCATTGTGAATACAGGGGCAGACGGAAACCTCTCCCCAGCACACGCGCGCGAGCAGAATCCCGCTGGGAATGTAAACAGCCGGTACGGGCTGCTACATAGAATCTCTTGTATGACACTAAAAAGCGTGCGCCCCCCCCTCCACTACCATGCCCCCCACCTCAGCTGCCGCAATCCCCCCTCCAATGCCTCTGCTCGTTATCCCAGGCTCTGCTGTTCCCCCTGCGGGCCTGGACTGGCACAGTGGCTACTAGCAGTGAGAACAGAGGAGAGATTAGCATTCTCCCACTGCTGATCTCTCCTCCTCTTTCTCTAAAGGTGGAAGTGATGTGTTTTACATCACTTCCACCTTTAGTTGTCGTTTCTCTGGCTGCTATAGCCAGAGAAGAAGCTGGTGAAGCATTATTGGTCTTAGAGACATTGAATATTGGCTATTACATAGAAGGCTTGTTAGCCATCTATGTCATAGCAATAAAGGTAAGTGTCAAAAAAAAGTTTAAAAAGAAACTTCTTATATTTTAAAAAAAAGTTTAGGGCAACCGCCCTCGTGTGCATGCACATATAAATGTAAATACAGGTTGGGTGCACCTATATGTGAAAACAACGATTACGCCACAACGTTACATATGGCCACATTACATGGGAGTGCGAGCAATACTTTTAGGGCCATTAGTCACGGAACTGATAAGCGCTAAAAGCTTTTAAAGCGTTGACTATGGCCAATTTTAGGCATAATAGTTTTCTGCAATTTCGCTGGCGCATGCAAATTTTTTTTCAACATTTTTGGAACTTTTTTCATTATATAGTAATAAAATAAAAACCCCAGTGGTGATTAAATACCACCAAAAAAGCTCTATCTGTCCCCAAAAAATTGTATAAAATTAATTTCAGTACAGCATTGCCTGCTGGAATAAATTTCAGTCAAAGTACTGCAGAGCTGAATAATGAAAATTGCCTGGACAGGAAGGGGGTTTAACACCCGGTCAGCAAGTGGTTAAAAGCCCCACAACTACTTTTTGGGATATTGTTCATACCATCTGAGGAAGCCGACTGAGTTCTGAGAAACGACCAACATTGCTACAATGTTATTATCAACCATTGATGCATTCTGGTGCATTCCGGTACAAGAAGTCTATATACTTGCAGTATATTGTAAATACCAGCCAGTGGATGGTAATGGGTATATTTATTAACACCTGCTACTATCTATATAAAACTGCTTTCAGATTATTTTATAAACATTACGGAATTATGTTTTATATGAAATTGTAAGTAAAAATGTTGGTTTAGACATTATTCATGTATTGTTCATTATCCATTTATTGTTCAATACATGGCACACTGAGACATTAAAAATCCCTTGCTTATGTGGTGAGGTATGGTCTGATAATACTGGTAGTTATGAGCAATCTGACCATATTCTGGTTCTATGGATGTTTGTCAAACAACTGAAAAAATTTGTGAACCCTGAAACATAGTGCCTGAACCCCACTGACGTCTATTGGTACCAATCTTGCCTTCTCCTAGTGGCTATAGGGGGCCCCCACAGGGTTTAATGCAGAAATTACCAGACTTAAGCCCAGGAGCTAAACTGATCAGCTCATGGGCTTGTGATTCTACTACAGAACGCTCATTAAAAAAGCTTCCCAGGAGCACATCATCTCTGATATCATCAGCTCGTCCAGTGAGTCTAGCAACCATTTCATATATGGCATAGTGATCTACATTTGTCTTGCCTCCCCATGCAGCTAGAAATCACTACAATAGTGAGTTATTGCTTCCTTATTACAGCAAGCAATAGGTCACTATTATAAATGATGTGTTGCTATAAGGTTGTATGGAGCCAGATCTCACCTTGCCTGAATTGTGCTGCTCATAAATAAAACAAGGGAAAAAATATAAAAAAAGAATAAATCAATATAAAAATACAATCTTCCTATTAATGCCTAAGTCCCTATAGACAGTGCATACTCTAGATGACATTTACTGTATGAGTTCCAAAGACTCACATAAGCGGCCGCAACATCATTTGGAATTTCAACAATCACAAACCTGTGGAAATGTTACAGTCATGCTCATTTCTGTTCATGCAAACTTGACTTAAATTAATGCAATGTTATACTACCAATTTGCACAGACTATTGTTACCTGTGTGTGTCATAGTGTGGAAAGAGGAAAAGAGCTCTACAAAAGTAAACTAACTATTGAGATTATAACATCTTTTATGGAAAACACTTTGTTGATTATTTTTTGGGGCAATCAACTACGGCTGGCCAAAGGCGTTGTCTGGGAATAATTATATAAAAGTACAATGTTTCTAGTTTTGCCCTATTTCTATATAATGAGGAAATAAAACGTATATATCTTTTATTTCATCTTATATAGCATCATAAATTACATCTGTCCCTGCTCTCAAGGAGCTTACAATCTAAGGTCTCTATCTTACTTTCATATAAAAACTTGCTAGGGCCAATTCACCTACCAGCAGGTCTTGGGAGTGTGAAGAGAAACCCATAAAAACCCATTAAAAAAAAGAGAGAACATGCAAAGCCGATACAGGTAGTATCCTGGTTGGGATTCAAACCAAGAACTCTGGTTATGTAAGGTAAATGTGCTAACCACTAAGCCACAAACTGCTACCAAGCTAACAACCTATGCATCTCAAATAAATAAACAAACAAATAAATTAAATAAATACATAAATATATGCATAATATATTAGGATGGACTTGAAAAGCCAAAAGTTAGGAGGTACAAAGCCATGATACCGCTAAAACAAACAAATCAAACTTCTGGGGCTCAAAGATGTATAGAGGAAAAGAGGCTCTGGGACTCAACTGGTTAAATATTTGAAACATTAAGTAAATTTACCTTTAGATCAGTTATAAGCTGTAGCTATTGTACTATGCATTAGATAGTTTCTGCATTCATATAGAATGGAGTAATTAATCCCAAATTCATTATTGTGACTAATGGGTGCAATCTACTGCTGCCTATAGCAAGATAAAGTTTCAACTGTGGAATGTGATATCATTGCCTAGAGACGCTCCTCTGTCCCCTCAGCAAATGTATAGTGTAACAGTCACGTTGTTTACACTGCATACAGGTGCTAAACCGAACACAACTGCCACTAAACATCAACTTCAGAGCATGTCTCCTGTCATTTATATTGCAGTAATTACATTACGTGAACTATCAATTTGTATAAAGTATACTTCATTACTACAAGCTCCAAATTCAATTCCCGCTAATCCAGGCCACCTGCTGACTCAATTTTCAATCTGTCTGAGATTCAGAAAGGCCTCATGGGAGGTTGGCATATTCCATCTCTAATTAAGGGTTAATGCTGCTGCCTTTTAATTAGAAGACATTCCCTCAAAAGATTGCCCGCCTTCTAGATGTAGCAGCGTAATGGATAAGATGCAATCCTTACAAAATTAATTAATGATTACGATTTAACTCATGATATACCAATGCTGTTCCGAATGAACTTCAGCAGAGATTAATCTGCTCCCAGTTTCCTGATAATGTGACATATCCCATGCTTGTAAGAATGATTAACCTTATCAGTTCATTATTATATCCTGGATAAGTGGCAGTGGCGGACCTAAGGAACAAAGGGCCCTGGTGCAAGATTTTTTTTTTCCCCCCCCCCCCCCCCCCCAAAACCACCCTTCCTC
>NW_017306809.1:720183-749938 GCF_000935625.1 Nanorana parkeri
GTTACCATCGGATCGGTATGCGGTGGGCCCCCCATCTCTGCGCCGGGAGTGTCGGATGAACGGATGATCCGACACTCTCGGCGCAGAGATGGGGGGCCTGCTGGCCGCTGGGTAGCGATCCGGCGCTGGGACTGTGCTGGGCCCCCTAGAGGCCTGAGGCCCTGGTGCGCCCGCACCTCCTGCAACGGCGGTAGTTCTGCCACTGATAAGTGGTGTTCCTGTATTATACAGAGGTCACATACTGTACATGCATGTAGATCTTATGTTTTAAAGTGTGTCTGTCATGTTGTAAATAGCAGTAATTACAAAGGCTCCCTAAAAAGAAATCTCTGTTACTGTGTTTTAGATCACTTTCTGCATTTTAAATCAAAATTAAGTAGTCAAAAAATACAGGAGCTGATTGTTAATTTCCTCTAACACTGTTGGATTAGGGGTTGGCATTTGACTCCTGCTTTTATTATTATCTAGGAAATCAGTAACCTGGAACAGGCATATAGCTGATGACGCCTTAAAGGTTTGAATTCAAACTTTTGCCCTGCATTTTAAAAGCAAGTAAGCAATGGCAGTTCCCATATTTCTATCTCACGGGATACTGAGAGGGTTATTCACGAAGGAGCCAAAGGATTAAGCCGAAGCATCGGCTTAATCAGCTGAACCAAAGGGCTGCTGTACGGGCTATCCACAATCTTCGGTAGCAAGCAGAATAACCAAGCCAAATGCCGTTCGGCGACATTTGGCTATTCACTCACTGCCGTTCGACACCTATGAGAATAGGGGTGAATGGCAGCAAGTGAACTGCTGGAGGTTTGGCTCAGCCGGACCAGTTGTTCAGCCGTGCAGGGCTGAAGTGAATAGCTGAACGGCAGTCGGCTCACTTGTCTTCGGCTCGGTTATTCAATCGGCTGCCTTCGGCCTTCCTATACAATAAGATGACCAGATTTTTAAATGAAATCCAGGGACACCCTACTGACCATGCCCACTTTAGCCACACCGGCAATAAAAAAAAACCACCCCCATTTATGTCCACAATGACAAAATTAACATGCCTTTAAACAAATATCCAAAGACCTTTGAAATAAGAGGTAAAAATTCACGGTAAAAAGACAAAATTTACAGGTTTCAAATAGGAGGCACCAAGATACGCATGCATAGTTAGAAGGGATGTTAACAAAAAAAAATGTAACCCACTGAGATGTCTTTAAGGGTTAAGGTATGCGCTAAAAAAGTCCCAATGGTTGTGGCCCAATACAGCAAACTGAAGAGTTTAATAGCAGCGCAAAATATGGGGTGACAGAAGAAATGCCCCAGCATCTATGTGAAGAAGTGTCATTTTGAGGAGAACTACCTTGGCATTCGTGTCAGTGGGGTGAAGGAAGGGAGCTGGGAGGCTGGATAAGGGGGATCTTTATGGTGCACTCAGTGCTGGTACAAGGTCACCCAGTGCCTAGGGCAAACATGCCAAAATGCACTCTTTCCTTGCCCACCCTGATCGTCTTGTGTAACTTGTATCCCACTCCCAGCTGCCAGTGCACTAGTCTCAGCATCACTGTTCAGCTCAGGGTCCATCAGTCAGGTTTCAATGATGTCATGAGACCTTCCTCCTGTGTGTTCTTTGTCTATGCCGTTCTCCTTGCAAAGCACCCGACCTGCCATAGGTCAAACGAATGGCACCAGGGGGGTAATGAGAACTGACAGGGCCCCTTGGCAATTTTTTTATCGGGCCTCCTAACAGAAAAAGAGACACGGTGGCCAAGCCACACAGTGTCATTTGTTGTTTGGTGTTGCATTACAGCAAACAATGAGGCTGTGCAGCACAGCTTCCTAGGGGAGGCAGCAAAAATAGCTGTGCTCTACAAAGGATAGTAGAGACACTCCGGCCTAAGTGCCATCTAGTGCCGCCTGAGTTGGCCTCATTGGCAGCATGGTCCTGACAACAAATATGCAGATCAGGAAATTCGGAGGAAATTCCACATCTAAAAATTGTATTCAAATTAGGGACATAAAGTATATAGGCAAGTGGATTAACAAAAGAGCCAGGTGACCAGCATTTGCTGTATGAGTATTCAGCAATGCCTTCCTTTACCTTCTTAGTTTCCTGTGTTTAAAACTGTGCTGTTCTTTTTACAGATCCCACTGAAAGATTGGCATTGTAGCAATATATATTTTGGTAAAGTGTTGTTGACAGGCGCTGTGTATAAGTTGCAGTTTTTATGAGTCAAAGCCCTGGGAGAGGAAGAGCCAAGAAATGGATTTGACAAGAGATGCTGGTCCATAAATTTCCTGCAAAACTTTGGATTTGTAAAGTCATTAAATAATAAAAAAACTGACAAATATCAAATACTTCTAAAAATACTACCTGCAGTAGTCTAAAACCAGAATAATATGACAAATGATTTCCAATGCAGAACGTAATGCTTCATAGATTTACCATCTTAAGAATTTTCTGTCAGGTCAAATTGAATCAAGGAGCTAAAAAATTAATTTGTCTTGGCTACTAATAGATGGCTAATAGGACAGAATAAAAATCATGCAACTATTCACAGTAAACTCAGAATATAATGAGTAACATAACAGCTTATTATTGAAACTAATGTAAAAATTATAGTGACCGGTGATGTTTAAACCACTGCACCACCAATAAGTGAATTACGGGGGTGTGGCCAACTAGCGGACGAGATGGCTGCTTAGACCCAGAGCTCCAACCATCCACAGGCCCGGGCACTAAACACAGCAACAAGCAAGATCATTACCGGCCACCTTCACTGCTGCTGTTATCCGGAGTGCTTACCGGAGATGTCCCGCAAACGCAGGAACGGCCCCAGACCTCGCAAGGTCACCGATTTCTTCTGCCAGCCCCAGCCTAAGGCCGCGCAAGATGGCGGCTGCCGCGGCGCTGCTTCTCTGCCCCTGTCTCCCTCTCAGGGCTCTGAGAGATCGAAGGGGTCTCTACGTTCCTCACAGGACGGCAAGCAGGAGAGCATAAGAGCTCGCTCATCATCGGCGACACATCGGCTGCCCGCTTCTCCAACAGGGCGGAGCCTGGTAAAATCGAGGCCCCGGCTTTCGGGCCTAGTGGAAGAGGTGAGCCCTTCTAATAATACTATGGACGACACGAGGGAATTGTTTGCTCCCATAGAGAACTACCCCACAGCCAACCAACCCCTCTCTGACACCACCCTTAAGGATATGCTAGTTTCCTTGAGGAGTTCACTTAACACAGATATACAAGCCCTGGTCCGCCAGTTCAAGTCTGACCTGCATGAGGTGGGAGAGAGGGTTGCACACATTGAAGACAAGATGGGGGATTTTGCGGGCACCTTCAACGACCTGGTAGACGCCCATAACGACAGGGAGGAGGACATATCATGGCTGCAGACTAAAGTGGCAGACTTAGAGGACAGGTCACAACATTAAGATAAGAGGCATCCCTGAGTCTGTCCGTCCCGATGACCTGTCCACCGTAGTGCAATCATTCATACAAGCAGTTCTGCCTGATGTCTCCCCGCCAGATCTGACCATTGATCACATTCATCGTTTGCCTAAGCCCGCACACCTGCCAGATGGCATACCGAGGGACACCCTGCTCCGTATTCCATGTGCGGGAAAGGTTGCTTAAGGCACTGCGGCACCAAGCTGATCTCCCCGCCACCTACGCTAAGCTACAGGTGTTTGCTGACCTCTCTCAATTTACCCTTACCCAGCTAGTGCATATCACAAAGGCCCTCAGAGATAACAAGATCCTCTACTGCTGGGGGTTCCCGACCAAGCTCATGATAACTAAGGACAACGACCTCTACACCATCACTAACTTGGAGCAAGGCCTTGCTCTCCTGCAACAGTGGAAGCTGTCCCCCGTGGCTGAGGTCCGCCCACCATCTTCCAACAAAACCGCCTCTGACTGGCAGGTAGTGTCCCGCAAAAGGGGTCCAAGACCAAAGGACTGATGGCACCTACCTGAGCCGTTCCGTGCCTAACTCAACCCACAGGACCCTGTGGGCCACTTTGGAGCTCTCACCCCAGTTCAATGTTCAGTTTTGATAACTGCTTCTCTGACTCTTTGGGGAAATGTTTTTTATTTGACTTGTTCCATTTTGATGCTTCTTTACTAGTTTTACTACAGACTTTGCTTTCTTTTCTTCTCTCTTGACACATCGCCAAGAGATACCTTCAACCACTGAACGAGATTCCACTCCATAGCCTTGATCTCACCCGGAAGCTTGACTACACCACTGAAGACATATTCCGTCTACAGCCTGGCCTCCTGATGTACGCCCGTGAGTACTACACATGCATTTACCTACGCTACAGTTGTCCTATCAATGGCAGTACAATTTATATCCCTTAACGCCAAGGGCCTTAACCATCCGGCTAAACGGCGTTCATTGTGGCTTGAAGCTGTCAAGCACCACGCGGATGTGGTGTGTGTCCAGGAGACCCACTTTAACAATAAGTGAATTACACAGCAAATTCTGCTTCCCCCTTCATCACCCAAGTTCACCTAAAGTCCACTTATTGTATCTCCAGCACTCCTTCTTCTGGGCGACATAGTGTCCCACTATGTTGCCCAGAAGAAGGGACCCTGCGTGGCCCCAAAATGTTAGCTGTCATCCAAGGTCTGTACGCTGTATGGAGTGCAGGTGATTTTGTATTATCGATTAAATGAATCTAAAACACCACAGAAATAAATGTAAAATAATCAATACAGATATTATTGGTATATTTCATGTGATTATTAACTGTATAAAAAGCAATGTATAAACGTACAAATCCAGGCTCACAAAATTCTCTACTGGTGCCTCTTCCAGAGCACTCTACATAATGTTATGGGACCAGGTCAAATAGCTATAGCTACTATCTACAATAAAAGTTATGGGTATGGATTAAACTATATGTAAACCCTAACAATGAGCTTCTCTTATTTGCTCGCTTTTGGCCTGTGAAATATACTATTGGAAATGTTTTGTTATATTTGTTTCATAAATGGAAAAAATTACCCATTGATCCTGCCAGAAATCCAGTGAGCTTGTAGGCTCCTGTGCACACAGTGTTATTAGCTTTGTCCAGTTCTCCTCTGCTGGACTACAAAACACCTACCCCTAGGTCAACAAGGAGGTGGATGTGTTCTGTATTTATGACCCTCTATCTGTTCTAGAATATTGCTCATCTATAGGCACAGTACAGTCAGTAAGCATTGTCACTTTAGGCGATGAAGAGTGTTACTGGCAGGATCACCAGGGCAGAATATAGATAAAAAAGCCTGAAAAAAGACAACTAATGCAGCCACCACATGTAACGGCTGGTAGGCGGCAATTATTTAACATTGTTGTTCTTTTTAGACTGGTAGTGGTTAGACTTACATAACTGCAAATGTACTAATACCCAAGAGTATTGTATATAACAAATGATGCAGGCTTCCATAGTCTGGAGTCAATGCCATACTCCATGCTTGTCAATAACCCTCCAAGAATAACATGGCCAGGTTTTTCTCCTATTTTACTTTTCCACTTCACAGCAAAAAGCTGCTCCAACTTCAATTTTCTTATTTTACTTCTTTATTTATATTCTCAGAAAAGCAAGGCATACAACATACAATACAAATGAAGAGAACAGTATAAAAACTCAGGGCAGTTCAACATACTGATACTTGTTTAAACACCGTAACTTGCAAAAAAGATCTGAAATATTAGAGCGATGTAGACCAGTACAAGTGTGCAGCCTAAGCAAAGGGCTAGTATCCCGCCTTCCGAGACAGAAGTTTTCATTGTTTTTTTTCCTAATATAACTCAGACATACAAAAATATACCAAAAACAAGAGAAGAAACCGAAAGAAACACAGCGTCATTATCCAAGTGACCAGATGAGAGAAACAAAGACCAGGGAGGAAAGGAGAGAAAGAAGAGTGTCAGCGGGAGAGAACAGCCAGTCCCCCACCCACTCAGGCTGCAGATCCGTGAGGCCAAATCATATTCCTGAGAAAGGACATAGCCATGCCAATAAAACCATGTGTGATTGAACTTTTTATCATGATTGGACAGAGAGGCAGTGAGGTTTTCCATACGCAATCTTAGAGTACCACAATGTCAAAGTTTTGTGCTGCAGACTGCTTCCAGAGAGTCGGAATGCACAACTTAGTTGCATTAAGCAAATGAATCAAAAGCGACTTATATATATTCCTGGGTAGACTGGAGCCATGCAGAAGACAGGCAGACAGATTGTCCCGAACATCAACCCCCGTAAGCTTCTTGATAAGGTTCCCCATTTTGGTCCAGAATGGGCCAATCCCGGGACATGACTAGAAGATATGCACCAAAACACCCTCCCTACATCTCCAACAACTCCAGGAGTAAACATTTTATGTAAAACTGTGGGCACTCTATACAAACGGGAAAGAAGCTTATCGTTATTTTCCTGTATTCTGCTGGAGATGGAAGCATAATTAGTAAAATAGATGGTATCACTCTTTTGTTCCGATGTAAAAGAGAGATTCAAAACTCGTTCCCACTTCCTAAGGAAGAAGGGGAAAAAACCTTCTTCCAGTTGAAATAAGGCCTTATACATCAGTGAAAGAGAATGCTGCACAGGGTCCTTCTGGACACAAGTCAATCAAACTGGAGACCAAACCCTAGGCACCTGTGTTGACAGAAAGTGCATGAGTTTGCACATCCTCCAGTCATCCAGCAGAGGGTCTACCAGGGATCGAAGAGCAGAAGCATCCTTCAGTCTACCATTCAACAAAACATCATACAGACTGAACTTGTGCTTAAGAAAATTGGAGAAGAGGTTATTAAGCCTCTCAGGATGGAAGTGCAAGATTTTACAGTTTGAAGGTTCCAGCCAGGGAACCCCTTGCAATGGTACACTCGAAGAAGCCTGTTCCAACGCAATCCATTGTTTGAAATCATGATTTCTATGTAAAAAGGGTTCTAGGGACAAGATGAAGATCAAAGGCGAAAGCAGGCAGCCATGTCTCGTCCCGTTAGCTAGCGGAAAGAATGAGGACAAATGCTGGAAACGTAACCTTCAGAAATGTCCAGTCAACTCTGTAGAATGTTTTTTCCGCATCCGTAGACAGCAGAGCCTGGGGAACACCCCATGAATGAGCCAAATGGATAACGTTGAGCACCTGGGTAGTATTATCCTTTGCTTCTTCGCGGCATGATGCCCACTTGATCTGTATGAATGACAGTCTGCAAGAGAGGCAGTATCCTATTCGCCAGGATCGTGGAAAACATTTTGAGATCTAGGTTGAGGAGGGAGATGGGTCTGTTGTCACAAGCTGAGAGGTCCTTACCCTCCTTGGGAATCACCACTATATGAGCACACAGAGCATCAGAAGGTAGAGAGTGCCCATCCAAGATAGAATATAAAGAATAAAAGGCTGCAACAAAGTGAGGAGCCAGGAGATTAGCATACATTTTATAGTACACAGCCGTATAGCCGCCCGGCCCTGGAGACTTACCTGATTTAAGATACTGTTGCCTAGACTGAGACCCACAACCACTGGACTGGGCAGGCAGGTTATATAGAGATTCATGTTAAGAACGAAAACAGTCCGCCATTTCAGATGATTTGATGTATCTGCCAACCCCTCTCAGGATATACAAGGAATGCAAGTCCTGAGGGATGCCTCTCTCAGGGATCTGACAAGTATTTTCCATGGTTCAGTTCTGAATTCGTAGAACGAACAACGACCCTTCACCAGTTGGTCCTTGGTCTTATACATGAGCAAAGAGGAGAGTTCCTCATATAGTATCCGAACTTTGAGATTGGGCAACGGACCCACCTTGTGAAGTGCCTGAAGGTGGGAAATCTAAGACAGAATTTGAGTAGTACGTGCAAGCCTGGATTGCTTGAGATAAGCACAACGCCGAATAAGATGCCCTGACAGTGCATTTGTGGGCTTCCCAAACCATGAGTGGAGATGGTGTAGAGCACTGATTAGTTGCAAAATAAGCCTCAATTTCTCCTTGAAGCTCTGATCAATAAGGGTTATCCTGCAAGAGGGAATCATTAAGCTTCCACCTCCAAGCCCTGGGAGAGACCAGACCCCAGCGTAGGAGAAGAGTAATGGGTGCATGGTCAGAAACCGTTGAGTCTATAGCATAAGGAAGCAATCATGGGAGAGCATGATGTAATCTATAGGAGTATAGGAATGATGGGTGGTGGAAAAGAAAGTATAGTCTTTAGTAGAAGGGTGTTGCATTCACCACATGTCAACCAAACGCAGCAACTGTTAGGCCCTTTTAATCCTCCTGAGTGGAATAGGATAGATGTTGTGAGGAGCTGGAGGCATCTAAAGGTAGGTCTAAACAGAGTTTCAGATCGTCCCAAAATTGTAAAACCCCTACAAGCAATTCTCAAGAAATGGGAATTGACCCTGATTGGGGCAGTATGTCGCTGCCAGCATTACCATTAAAGTCTCCAGTCAGAAACAAAAAGCGGCCAGGAGTATCAACTTGAGAGATCATGCAAAATGCTAACCCCTTTTGTCTTGGAGTGCCAAGTAGTACAACGGTAACCCACTGGAAATCTAAAATTAGAGAACTTCGGAGATTTAGATGTCTGAAAATGCGTTTCCTTTACAAGCACGACATGGGCCCGACAAGCACGACATGGGCAAGCCCAACAAGAAAAAGAGAGAGGAGGAAAGAAAGTCCACACAAAGAAAGCGTAGGGGAAGCGGAAATAGAAAATCCAGTAAGAAGCAGAAACAGAAAAGGAAAGAACTCCACTAAACAACATGACCAAAAAAGGTCAACATTTGACAATCAACCTCACTAAAATAAATAAAAAGAAAGGCTGGGTGAGGAAAAGGCCAATCTGGGAAAGTGGGTAGCCACAGCAGTACGTGGATCCGTGCCCCCCATCAAAGGCAAACAATAAAAGCGGCCATCTAGCAGTCTTAGCAAGCATGAGTTTTGGAATGCTTTCAAATGCCCAAGAGCAACCCTCTGGCTACCCTTCCTGTAGCCCAAGGCTACAGGAAAAATATACTTTCAAAAGGCCAAAATACAGGTTACAATCTGGGAAAGTGGGTAGCCACAGCAGTACGTGGATCCGTGCCCCCCATCAAAGGCAAACAATAAAAGCGGCCATCTAGCAGTCTTAGCAAGCATGAGTTTTGGAATGCTTTCAAATGCCCAAGAGCAACCCTCTGGCTACCCTTCCTGTAGCCCAAGGCTACAGGAAAAATATACTTTCAAAAGGCCAAAATACAGCTTAGCCACAACCGCACCCAGGCCCCTCGACACCCCCCACTCCAAGCATCCCAGAGGCAAAAACAAGCTCATGATACCAGAGAAAAATAATGAGCATGTATAACAGTAGGTATTTAAACTACTAATAAAGACTGAAGAACCTCTATCAATAAGCAATAAAGACAAAGTATTATATATATCAAAACATATAAATAACAGAACTGAATCAGCAAATAGAAAACTAAACATGCCCCCATTCCAAAGTTTAGAGCAGGACACCGTAACATAGAGGGAAACAGGCACATCCCAGTAAAATGGTAGTAAGGCCACAGTAAGGACAATATCATATCCCTCCAGCCCTTTAAAACCCCTTTCCCTACTTTCAAAACCAGTGCAGGAGGTACAGGGCAAAAGCTGGTAGCCCACAGCCCCATATAGGGCGGAGACGGCAGGTATACAAGGACAAAGTTCACGCCTCGCAGGACAACCCACGAGAGGACAGACCAGAAACATTCATAGACAAGTTCTCGCAGTCCCCTCAGGGTTTTTTGAGAGACTGGGCTGGCATCAGAGTCCCTGTGGGCATTTCTCCAAGTCACAGAGGGACAAGATCTCAGAGGAAGAGGTGGACGGGCAAGACAACATCCAGTGCCGTCCAATCCAAGATCTACATTGCAGGGATATCCAAAAAGCGGAAAAGATCGGGGAGCTGTCCCGGAGGCTGAAGCATTAAAGGGCCACTTCCCTTGCAGACATGGAGATGGAATGGGTAACCCCCACCGATAAGAGGCACCTGCCTCCTGAATCCATTCCAGTAATGGTTTGAGGACCCTATGCATCTGCAAGGTGCGACGCGAGATATCCAGGAGAATGTGAAAAGTCGCTCCATCGAACTCCACTGTGCCCTGGGCCCAGGCCCTACGCAAGATCTCCTCCTTGAGATTGAAAATTTGGATTCTCTAGAGCATATCTCTAGGTCTGGAGGAATCAGGAGGTCGATAAGACTGAATCCTATGGAATCAATCCATCTCAATTTCAGTGTTAGGCTCACGATCCAACAGCATGTTGAAGATCGACTGTAGTGTTGACCGCAAGTCAGGGCCCACAGTCGCCTCAGGGATACCCCACAGCTTCAAGTTCTTCCGCCTGCTGCAGTAGCTTTTAAAGCAACTTATCTTGCTGCTGTTGAGCCTCCTCCAATGCAGCCACATGTAGTGTCAGGGCAGATTGTGCTGAATCACAGGCATCCACACGGGCAGACAGCGTGGAGAGTGAGTCCTTCACCTCCCTCATCTCCTCCTTTACCGCTCATGTGTAAATTGAGTGGTAAAGGAGGTCCAGTCATTCATAATAGGTAGGGAGGCCAGGAGAGCCCGGGCATCCACCTCCAGTTCTCCCGGCATCAGGGAGGCAGGATCAGTAGAAACATGAGGAGCAGTAACTGGCGAGTCCCGGAGGCAGTGGGGCACTGATAGATCAAACGCCTCCTACCGGTCCCCATCGTGTGCCTCTGCAGAAGAGGAAGGAAGGAGCAGGCAGGGGAGGGGGAGACGCCACAAGCGCCAGCGGGAAAGAACCAGCAGGGCGCAGCACTCCACTAGCTCCTCCAGATGATAGGTGGAATGGAATGAAGGCTGACACAAGCGTACCGGTGCCCGACATGGGTCCTGTTGTGATTTCTTGTGGCGCGGCATAGGTAAGACCCTAGTAAGCTGCAGACAAGTCCACTGAATTGAGGTGAGGGCACGGAATTCCACTTCCAAACGTCCTCATTCCATCATAGCCAGACCACTCCCCCCACTTCAATTTTTGATGCATACATGTAGTAGCTGGTTAATAGTTTTTGATGGTCGGGCCCATTTTTTTCCTCTATCTCTTTTACCATTAGCTCAGTACTTACAGCTTATGAACTTGTGTTACTGTAGGCTCATAATCTTTGATTTATCATATCCTGTAGCAAATGATGTGGCTTGGTTTTATCAGGAATGGCCCACTAAACTCCAATTTACAGTTCAATACAAAGGGATTCTGACTATCAGAAGCTCAGTTGAGGTCAGTGTTCTATGGGTTATACAAAGTACTTCTGGCAGGCAGAAGCTTGGGTAAAGTAGGTAAAATGCTTTTGTGAGGGCTGGGACGTTAAAGAGGACCGTTACCCATATCTTTAAAATAACAACAAGCACACCTACTTCTACATACTACATACTTCTAGATAATTGCCGGCTTTGTATTCTTTGCAGACCATATTTCTCTTTTCTTCCCCAGTCTTCTGGAAGTGGCCATGTTAACTAAGGGCAGGTTACTAGATCTCCTATTACTTCCTTGACTTCTAGCACATGTGACTAAGATGATGTGATCATGCACATCATCTCATGGGAGGAAAAACAACAACTCCCCCCTCCTGGAAACCGCACAGTACCAAAAGAAAACAAAAAAAATGGGTGAGCAAACTATCAGTACATGAGATGGAATGGACAGGAGGCATCCCAGCCGCGAGCAATACAGGGAAAGAGGAAAATTCCCTAACAATCCCCACACCACTCCAAGCAGCCCAGAGGCAAAAACAAGCTCATGATACCAGAGAAAAATAAGGAGCATGTATAACAGTAGGTATTTAAACTACTAATAAAGACTGAAGAACCTCTATCAATAAGCAATAAAGACAAAGTATTATATATATCAAAACATATAAATAACAGAACTGAATCAGCAAATAGAAAACTAAACATGCCCCCATTCCAAAGTTTAGAGCAGGACACCGTAACATAGAGGGAAACAGGCACATCCCAGTAAAATGGTAGTAAGGCCACAGTAAGGACAATATCATATCCCTCCAGCCCTTTAAAACCCCTTTCCCTACTTTCAAAACCAGTGCAGGAGGTACAGGGCAAAAGCTGGTAGCCCACAGCCCCATATAGGGCGGAGACGGCAGGTATACAAGGACAAAGTTCACGCCTCGCAGGACAACCCACGAGAGGACAGACCAGAAACATTCATAGACAAGTTCTCGCAGTCCCCTCAGGGTTTTTTGAGAGACTGGGCTGGCATCAGAGTCCCTGTGGGCATTTCTCCAAGTCACAGAGGGACAAGATCTCAGAGGAAGAGGTGGACGGGCAAGACAACATCCAGTGCCGTCCAATCCAAGATCTACATTGCAGGGATATCCAAAAAGCGGAAAAGATCGGGGAGCTGTCCCGGAGGCTGAAGCATTAAAGGGCCACTTCCCTTGCAGACATGGAGATGGAATGGGTAACCCCCACCGATAAGAGGCACCTGCCTCCTGAATCCATTCCAGTAATGGTTTGAGGACCCTATGCATCTGCAAGGTGCGACGCGAGATATCCAGGAGAATGTGAAAAGTCGCTCCATCGAACTCCACTGTGCCCTGGGCCCAGGCCCTACGCAAGATCTCCTCCTTGAGATTGAAAATTTGGATTCTCTAGAGCATATCTCTAGGTCTGGAGGAATCAGGAGGTCGATAAGACTGAATCCTATGGAATCAATCCATCTCAATTTCAGTGTTAGGCTCACGATCCAACAGCATGTTGAAGATCGACTGTAGTGTTGACCGCAAGTCAGGGCCCACAGTCGCCTCAGGGATACCCCACAGCTTCAAGTTCTTCCGCCTGCTGCAGTAGCTTTTAAAGCAACTTATCTTGCTGCTGTTGAGCCTCCTCCAATGCAGCCACATGTAGTGTCAGGGCAGATTGTGCTGAATCACAGGCATCCACACGGGCAGACAGCGTGGAGAGTGAGTCCTTCACCTCCCTCATCTCCTCCTTTACCGCTCATGTGTAAATTGAGTGGTAAAGGAGGTCCAGTCATTCATAATAGGTAGGGAGGCCAGGAGAGCCCGGGCATCCACCTCCAGTTCTCCCGGCATCAGGGAGGCAGGATCAGTAGAAACATGAGGAGCAGTAACTGGCGAGTCCCGGAGGCAGTGGGGCACTGATAGATCAAACGCCTCCTACCGGTCCCCATCGTGTGCCTCTGCAGAAGAGGAAGGAAGGAGCAGGCAGGGGAGGGGGAGACGCCACAAGCGCCAGCGGGAAAGAACCAGCAGGGCGCAGCACTCCACTAGCTCCTCCAGATGATAGGTGGAATGGAATGAAGGCTGACACAAGCGTACCGGTGCCCGACATGGGTCCTGTTGTGATTTCTTGTGGCGCGGCATAGGTAAGACCCTAGTAAGCTGCAGACAAGTCCACTGAATTGAGGTGAGGGCACGGAATTCCACTTCCAAACGTCCTCATTCCATCATAGCCAGACCACTCCCCCCACTTCAATTTTTGATGCATACATGTAGTAGCTGGTTAATAGTTTTTGATGGTCGGGCCCATTTTTTTCCTCTATCTCTTTTACCATTAGCTCAGTACTTACAGCTTATGAACTTGTGTTACTGTAGGCTCATAATCTTTGATTTATCATATCCTGTAGCAAATGATGTGGCTTGGTTTTATCAGGAATGGCCCACTAAACTCCAATTTACAGTTCAATACAAAGGGATTCTGACTATCAGAAGCTCAGTTGAGGTCAGTGTTCTATGGGTTATACAAAGTACTTCTGGCAGGCAGAAGCTTGGGTAAAGTAGGTAAAATGCTTTTGTGAGGGCTGGGACGTTAAAGAGGACCGTTACCCATATCTTTAAAATAACAACAAGCACACCTACTTCTACATACTACATACTTCTAGATAATTGCCGGCTTTGTATTCTTTGCAGACCATATTTCTCTTTTCTTCCCCAGTCTTCTGGAAGTGGCCATGTTAACTAAGGGCAGGTTACTAGATCTCCTATTACTTCCTTGACTTCTAGCACATGTGACTAAGATGATGTGATCATGCACATCATCTCATGGGAGGAAAATGCCTTTCCTTGAGATCTCATGAGATTGCAGATGAGATTTTCCAGCAATGCTCTGCTGATGACAAAGCAATCCCAGTGTGCATTGCTTTGGCAAACTGAAGTGATTTGCATTTTTAAAGCAGGAGGTGAATGCTCTGCAAGTGTAAGTATTTCAAAATCACAGTATTTTACACCTGACATGACTATGTTATTATTAATCATTATACATAGAGGGATGCATTGTTAGAATTTGTAGTGCAAAGATCAGCTTTTAAGGCTTGCATACGGATAATACAATGTGCTTTCAACCATCAGAAGCTCATGTGAGGTCAGTACCAAGCTCAGGTGAGAGTTGAAAGGTCTAAGACTGTCCTAGGGACAATAGAAAGTGCTACTGACCATCATGAACCTTTGTCTGTGAAGTTTCTCATTCATCCAGGTCATGGTATATCTGTAAAAAATAAGTCAAAGCAACTGGACTTTCTGTATTTTTCTTGAAGATGTTTCACTGGTCGTGATTCACTTGGATGACCAGTGAAACGTCTTCAAGAAAAATGCAGCACTTTACTTACTTTTTTACAGATATATCATGAACCTTTGTTTGATGGGGATCTTTCTGTCTTCTCACTAGAAAGAGGGATGGAAGTAAAGAAAATTGTAAAAGTCACAGACAAATTAGTATTGCTATTATTTTACCAAAAAATGCAAACGGTGTGAAAATGCTATAAGAAAGTAACATTGTACTTAGTTTATATGTCAGATCAAGACTGGCCACAAAGTGGTGTCAGGACTATTTTTAGAACTTCAAGAATAATTCTTTTCAGAGGTGAAAAGTGTCCTTGACCTTGAAATTCCAGCTGGTGACTCCTGAAAGGACAATGACATTTTCTTAAAAGGAACATTATTTGTGTCCTATTTTAAACTCAGGATGCTGCATCATGACAGTGGGCAGAGTAAAAATGACACAGGTGACGCCGACATGATGTTAATATAGATTAATGATGCAAGGTGATTCCTGGATTTACTGTGGAGAATGATTAATGGGCTGTGTATGTCGGCTCAAAAAAAAAACTTTTTTGAACGATGTCATAGATTTTACTGCAGGTTTGCTTAAGGTTGTGGAATTTCCCCATTCAACATTGACTGTAGGTTTGGAGAAAACTGTCTGTATCTGCTATGAATTCATAGCATAAATTCTGTACAATTATCCAAAATAATATAACTCTTCTTGTAAAATAATACTTACATTCTTAAAGTGTGCTAATGTCTCTAAATTTGTGGTCCATGTGGTGCCATGTCATGTGTGTGACCAGGGGTGTAACTACAGATCAAGGGCCACATAGCAAAACTTTAATGGAGCCCCTTGGAGACCTCTCTCTGTGGCACCAGAATATGTCAATTGGGTTCATACTATAATTTATCTTGACATAAAGTATGCCTAAATCAAGGTTGCAGGAGAGCTGTGGGCATAGATAGTGCTACTACGGACCTGTGCTGTGAATAGAAGATGTCGGTAAAGTGGATACAACAAATTATTTTCCAGCTAACCAACCTGTCCTCGAGAGCCCTCCAATTTTTTTCACCATCAACTGAACTTTGAGCTTTGATGTAAATATAAAGCAGAGTTAAAAATATTGAAGTAGCAATAATAAAATAAATTAGGAAGAATAATAAAAAAAGTAAAAAACAAAATCAATTGTTATTGCTCCTGCACACAACTACTCTATAACCCGAATACAAAATACAAACTTCTTTAAACAGCACCTTTTTTGCAAGAATTACAAACCTCAGCTGTCTTGTCAGCTTTAGACACTTTTTTTAGCCTCAGGAACACAGGAAATTAAGAAAGACCTGCGACTAATGAGCATTCTGAAGACTCATTCTTTGTGTGTGTCATGCATTCTTTCTAGTCTTTACAGGGGTTTAGTGTCTTTGTCAACAGAAACCCCTCCAACCCTTAAATGATACAGTACATGCAGGGCCGGTGCTCCCACTAGGCCAACTAGGCAGCATCCTAGGGTGCACTGCTGCCTAGGGCGCAGGCCTGATCACTTCCCAAAGTAGCCAGTCTTGCCTAGGGTGCAAAATAGTCTAGCACCAGCCCTGAGTACAGGATCTGTGTTACCTTCATATTACACACACGCGCTATCTATTAGGGATGCACAGATACTTTTCGAGTACCAATGCCGATACTTGGCGTTTTCATGAGAACTACCAGGGTTGCAGCGGTTGCAGCTGGGACCTGGCTCTGGCACTCCACCACTGTCCTGAAATCATTAGTCTGTATTGTTTTAGAAAAACTGTCACATGACAATAAACAAAAATCTATCAGTACTCGTACTTGTAAGTACTTGGCAAGTACAGGTACTCGTACTCGCAAACCTGGTATCTGTGCATCCTTTTATTTATATTTATAAAAACAAAATTGTACATTAAAACAGAGATGTACAAATCCCAGGAGCTCCGTGTGCTCCTTACAAATGACAGCTGCCTCCTAATTTTTGAATTTTTCTCTAGTGTAGTCTTGGAGCTCAAAAGTATCGGTACATGTACTCGTACTTGTACCGAGCACTGTACTTGGTAACTGTGCAACCCTACTTTCTATGATTAATTTCCCCAACAACCCTTTTAACCCTCTCACACTGTTGGCTTATAATGATCAGCACATATCTGTGCATTGGAACACATTAAATTTGTCCAGTAAGTGGTTTTTGTTTTTAGATTGGCACTGCTACTGTATAGGTTGTAAATTACTTTTCTGTTAAAAAAAAAAAAACTCCAGACAAACAGCTAAATTCACAGTTGAAATACAGACTGTATATGTGAACTATTGTATCCATCAAATAATGTGTTATTCTGTTTAGTCAGTAAGGCAATGCTAAAGCCTGATGAAGGGACCCTGTGCGGTCCCAAAAGCGATTGTTTGGTCATATGACAAAAAACTTCAATAAATTAAGCTTTTGCTATCTTAAAAGGATTGGTTTGCTGGTGACATTTCTACAATTGCTAGTAAGGCAATCCTGACACGGTGGTCAGACAGTGTAGCCATATCTGAGATGCCACTTTTCTCTGCTGCAGCTAAGCAAGCTGACTTGAACCATGACTGAGTCTAGTAAATGGACAATGTAGAAGCAACACCACATTGATGAAGCCATCACTTTACTTTGCATTCCTACAAGCAAACTCGTATTATAGGGATGACAGCATTGTAGGGAGTATTAGAACCTGATTGGCTCACAGTACTGACTCTCCCCTAGCCGGAGTTTTGCTGTGCAGGGGACTATATGTAGCTGATATCAAAGGGCTAATCCCTTCACAATTCATATTTCAGTTTTTGGTAGATGCGTGTTAAACCACCAAACATATTTCTCCAATGCGTTAAGGCAGGCATATTTGGAGCCACATTCTAGAACAGTCTTCAGGCTGGAATGTTGGGAGTGAGCACTGATTTTAATGGCTCAACCATCAAATCTAAATAGTGGAGCTTATGAAGTTTTTGAGACCTAACCCATGCTGCCCAAAGGGGATGGGATAATGACTGTGAACACTGGAGTAACACTAACAGTCAGTAAATGTCAGTATATATCAGTATATGTAAGTCTGAGCATCCATTCGTGCTGCACGTAGGGAGTATTCTACTATGCCACACTTTCAGGATAAGCCTTGAAATTCTATAAGCCTGTTATGCAGACAGGTGCAGCAGCAGAACCTCTTCAGTGCCTGGAAGGTCCACCGGTCAGGAATTAGGAACTGGACTATATTGTGCTGATACTGGCAGAAAACAAAGAAAATGCTTTGATGAATTGACCTGTATATGTTTAAAGCAATCCTGTCAGCATTCTGAAAGTCTAAAAAAAAAAGGTCAACCTGTAAAGAAGACAGTGATAACGTATCCCCCTCCCTACCCCCAGGCTGCAAAACACTGCTCCAACCAAGAAAAATCAGAAAGTGTAGAAACTGACACTTCCAGGAATGTCAATCTCCTGTGTTCCCCTCAGTGCTCAGTGGTTTCTTCCACTAACCCACAAAGGACACAGTAGTGACAAGGAGGTCAGTGTGTGGGGGGCACAGGAGATTGTCACTGTTCCAAGAGCTCTAAGCTCACTCCCATGATGGACTACAATCTCGATACAAATTAGTAAACTAAATGTGAGATTGTAGTCCATCACAGGAGTGTGCTTGGAGTGTTGTCTACTTTACAACACACGGGGACTATGGGGAACAAAAGTAGCCATCCTCCAGAAGGAAGGAGAGTGTCAGCGCCAATTCGGAGATGATTTGAGGATCTACAGTTGAGTGATACACAAATAGAGTTCAGTTTTGTTAATAGGTGCGGTGAATTTTTAAGATTTAATTCACTTTAAGATGGCTGACAGGTTTGTTATTGAAGTAAAGCTGTCATGGAGATTGTTGACCTCCTAAAATAATAAGTTGCTTGGCTGTAACATTGAACTGCCAGCTGTAATACTTTCTAAATGATTGGCCTTCAAAATGCAGATCATGAAAGGCAGAAAAAAGTCAGAAGCACTTGTCTGCATATTTATTACAAGTCAGGGATTTAAACTATTTAGGCCAGAACACCAGCATGACAACCAGGCAACTAGTATTTTCTGAGGGAGAGGTTAGTAATGACATCAGCCACCATGACGGTTTTTACTTTAAAAAAAAAAGCATCTTACATCGTTGTTGGCTTTCACATTTAAATCTAGAAAAATGAGCACTTAATACAGCTGTTAAAGCAAATTTATTTTTATTTTAGTTTTAACTCTGCTGCTTATACATTTGTGCCTTTTGTAAGTACCTATAGTAATAGAGAAACAGCTCTCAGCTGGAACATAGGAGTTGTTTTGTTTTATTTGTATAGATCCCTCCTGCGGTTTTCTTTGCTGTATCATAGAACGTGCCTACGTTTACACGGCTTGTAACTGGAAATAAAAACAAAATGTGCATAAGCCATTGTCTTTAGTCTGTATTCATGTCAGCATGCAATATGCTTCTTCTAAACAGTGGCAGTCGAAATGCATCTTCCAAGTTCCCCATCTGGCTAATTGAAAGCGTATGAAATGGTTCGATCTGCTGAAAAAGATTAATATGACCACAACAATCGCAGCCAAAGGCGTTTACTAGAATATCTGTGATGACTCTTTGGAATTTCTCTATTAAACAAATGCAAATTGTTCCATTAAAATCAGGTTATTAGCACCTCACTTCAGAGCAATCAAGTAAAAAGTCTGTTTGTTTATGTGAATATTTGTTATTGTTATGTGTGCTGGTGACTAACCTCTACATCTCTGCTACCCGCAGCAAAGTTTTACAACACAGATTGGATAAGTGTTTGGTATTCTCATTTTGGAAAATGTTGTCTTTTTTAATTTATGCTCTGTCTGCTTGCAGACCCAATTGATCTGCTAAGCCGTTCAGAGAAACATGCAATCTGCAGTAATTCTTTCATCTGTGTAAAATAGGTATTACATTATTTCTGCAGTTCTTAATGAGGTTGGCTCATAAGCATAAATCCCTGAGATTGAATATGTTAAAGAGATGAACAGTATAGGTGTCATTTACAAAGGGTGAAACTATTGTTTCCTTTTTTGACAATTACTCAACTGTCATAATTAGAATGTGTTACTTTTGTGAAAGTATTTTGGTTGAAATAGAGTCCTTGCTTAATCCTGATCTTTTTAGGATATAAATACAGGTTCTGTTCATGCCAGCATTTTGTGTAGATGCAAACCTTGTGCTTTAATCCTTATAATGTTATACCTTTTTGGTGTGCCACTGACATGGAAGAAGTATAGGCATGTTAGGTGTCCTGAAACTTCTTTTGCTATTTGCTTGTTCCTGGTTAGGGATGAGTAAATCTGCCCATGTATGATACGTGGCCAGTTTTGAAACATCTTAAAAATTCTGAAAATCATAACTTTTAACCTCATCGAAGTCTGTGGGTGGGAGCAGCCTTTGATATTTAATTAGTTTATTTCTATTCTTGGAAAATCTATACAAAGCCATGCTGAGACTGCCACTCTTGCCAATCCATGAGACAAAGAGGTACTGTGGAATCACTTCTTCAGTGGCTCAATTTGTGCTCCTGCTGGGACGGCAGAGGGGGATTGGCCACTTTGGTCTTGTTTCAGGAACCTATAGGGTGGACACCCAATAGGTGTCCCTCTATTTGATCATCCAAATGTGGGAATCCTTGAGGAGGCATTGGAACATGGAGGACCCTATATGCCACACATGCCCAGCATCTGTGGAACTGGAGTCATGAAGTCAATGTTCTCTTCCAGCTGCTTATTCCACCCACGTATAATACCCAGAGTTTGGGAAGCGTGAATGGCCTCCTGCGTGCCTCTGCATCCTAGTGATGAAAACAGAATATAGTGTTTCCTGGAGGCCACAGGATAGCATCATTATTTCTTTTCCTTCCCCAGGCTGCTGTGCCTCCAGTGCACAGTCTATCAAGCTGCATAGCATGTGTTGAAAGAGAAGGGAAGAACAGTGTGGGCATCCTTGATGAGCAGTTAGTACTGAGGTGGAAAACAACCAAACTCCCCAGAGCCTGCCCTGGTTTCATACTTGCAGTATTACTAGGTGATTGCTTGCTCCTGCTTCTGCTGCTGTAGCCTCTGCAGCATATATAGGGTGGAATTTCAATATGTAAGGGTTTCACATATTAATTTCTTAGCAGGCAGTGAGTTTTGGAACTGCATTTCTGCCAAGCCAGCATTGGTTGGGTAGGAGTGCTAAAAGCATGTCAAGGTTCCTTTCCCCAAAGCATACAAGCTGCATCACTGCATGGCAAGACTTTGGCACTCTGAGGGGGAGGGGCATGCACTTCAGCAGGGTGGGGGGGAGGTAGGGGGTCCAGCGACAGAGACACATTTTCCTCCACATGAAGGTAGAGAGCTGGAATGGCCTAGAACCGAAGGATGCTCACAATAGCTGGCAGGCGTGCGGGAGAAAGCTGGGTGCTGGACAACCCAGGTCCTCTACTGCACATGCACAGTACAGCCCGGTGTAAGTCAGACAGTTGCTCTGGATGAGTGAGTCAGCGATCGTACCAGCCGTTCAAACTCCTCACTGTCATTTACTTTCACACTTGTAAGTCTTAGTCTGATGAACTTTTTGGCAACAACAGGGCACTAATTGTTATACAAATAACACCATAGGTAATGACATGGTTTCATATGTTAATTATTATGACAGCGATTTTTTAATTCTTGTTCTGTATTTGAATTTGACATGGTGGGGATGTGATGTAATTATGACATCAGGGGAGTGGGGGTGAGTGGTCTTGACTGCTTTTGATTGGTTATTCCATTTTGGTGTTGTGTATTTAGCTCACGATGAATTATAACACTTTGTCATGCCTGATGAAGAGACCCTGAGTGGCCCCGAAATGTTGCAATGCGACACGATGTGTGTGCATCAATAAAATTATTACTGCTTGAAGATTTAACCATGGTGTGCTGGTGACATACTTTATTTCTTGTAGTATGGGTTCCGGCACAGATTTTCGGGCATAAATTCAGAGTTTAGCTAAACTGCAAAGTCATTAACCTAAGGTGGCTCCAAACCTAAACCTCATCACTATTCCTGGTCAATGAATCACTCCATATTGAATGTAATGGATAACAATACCCAGGAACAAAAATGTAATATATCACAGCTTACTAGTCCTTAGATGTCTCTGTCCCAAGGGCAGGAAGTGTGTTTGTTGTAGGATTATCAGGTGAAATTAACCAGTTGACATCCGCGGTGTTAAACCCCCTTCCCATCCAGGCCATTTTTCAGAAAATCCTGAAAAAAATAAATACTAATGCATCCACCACATCTAAGGACTGGTAAGCTGCTATATATTTCATTTTGGGTGGTTAGATACAAAAGAAGATACTTAAAAGAAGAACTCTGACCAAATATACAATAACAAGATAACAATGAATAGCCCATTTAAAAATTAAATAACAAAACCAGCTTTTGCTGCAATATTTACCTTCAATACAAAGATTTCCCCCTGCATTTCTTTTTTGCCACCAGTCCAGGTCATTGTGAACCCACCCCAGCCCTTTACTGGACAGTGAAAGGAGAAGCACTACAGTGATCTGCTTATCTCTCTGCCAATCTGTTCTCTCCTTCTATTACCATGCTTCTGTGTCAGCACATACATTAATTGGCTCCTTGTCCTCCTGCTTACTCTTGCACTCCAGCCCTGCTGTACAGGGAATGCAAGAGACTGAGAATACTGTTTAAAATAACACACGCAGAAAACACATAAACTAACAGGCTCACTGGATTTTTTCAGGATCAAAGGTTTTGTTTTTGCACTTTTCAGAAAGATATTTTAAAAAATACTTAACAGAGTAAGGTGTCTGATTAATAAACCACAATAATGCCTGCATTATCGCATTTAATTTTTTCATTCATTTGCATTACAAAACAGGATGCGAGAGATAGTTGTCATCAAACAGGTGTCCCCATTACAAGATTTCCTTTTTTTTTTTTTATTCCAGTGACAACAATAGCATTTTGGATTTGACCTTAAAAAACAAAGACTTAAAACAATCTGCAGTTTCCAATCTGCAGTTTCCAGGTACAGGGACATGATGCATTTTGCATTTTGCAGGGTCTGTATGCATAAGGAACAAGGATGCAGACTACCAATTGTGCGTGGGAAAACAAACAAAAATAGCATCATAGACAAGTAAAGTAAACTGGGTCATATATACAGTGCAGGGGTAGAAGACAGAAAAGAAAGCAGTCCAGAAGAGCTAACTAAACAAATCCAGGCTGAGGGTCATACCTCGGAACAGCAGGAAGGACAATGCTGTGTACAAGTGATCTGGATGGGTGTGCAGCCTGCTGTTGTGATGCCCCCCCTCCCCACATACTCCCTGGTGATGTTTTCGGGGTCCCTCACTCCTCTGGCGGGCCCGGAACCATGGCAAATGCATTCAGGTTGGAGAGTGGGAGAAGACCAGGGAACATGTACATGCACATGTATGTAAACGGTGATTGCGCCACAAATACTGGGTATCACCGCAAACGTCAGAGTGAGAACAATATTTCTGGGGCCATAATTTGCTGTTAACTCTAATCTAATGAGCAGCTAAACTAATGAGCAGTAAAGGCTTTTAGAGCCCCTTCAGACTGGTGGTCCATCTATTTAGAGTAAGCTACCCATGGACTAGTATTGAGCTTCCAATCAGATATTCAGTATAATTGTAAAGCGCTAAAAAAACCTCCTGGTGATGTGCTGTAAACATAAATAATACCCACATCTGAATATCAGTATAGATAAATAAATAGATCTATATATATATATATTGAAATAAGTGTCCAACCTAAATAACATAAATTAATGTGAACCAGTGAATTAGATGCATAGCATATATTAACTAATAAGTGAAATGAAAGTGAAAAATTATCCAGACAGTTAATTAAAACAACAGTCCAGTCCTTATACGTGGAAATGTGAAAAGCTTTTGTCAGTGAGACAATCAGAGGACCTCTTCCCAGATCCAATACAGTGCAGATATAATCAAGCAAGTGTCAAAGCCACTCTGTGTTCCAATAGATAAGGTGCTCCTCCGTGTGTCCAAACAACATCCCTCCAGTGACTATGCACTCACCGCATCCTCCAACTGTCAATAACAGCCAACGAAGCGTTTAAAGAAAAAACAAGGGCAAAACTCAGCATCTTTCCTCCTCGCAATTTCCTACATCCGCATCGCTCATCCCCGGTATTCATTCATATTAAAGAGTGTCTTTCTGAAGTCACACTTGAGATGGATTTTTACATTGTTGCTGGCCGGCTGTTATATTTCTTAACAGTGAGTTTTTGGTATTGTTTTTACTCTAATTAAACTGTGATACTGCACCATGAGGGTTTTCATTTGCCTCTTTAATATGAATGAATACCAGGGATGAGCGCTGTGGATGGAGGAAATTGCGCGGAGGAAAGATGCTGAGTTTTGCCCTTGTTTTTTCTTAAACGCTTTGTTGGCGGTTATTGACAGTCAGAGGTTGCGGTGAGTGCATAGTCACTGGGAGGACGTTGTTTGGACACACGGAGGAGCACCTTATCTATTGGAACACAGAGTTAATGACCATGTAATAGCAGCCACATCTGTAAGCGGCAGTGCGCATGTAGTCGTATGTGATATGATTACATGTCGTCTGGATTAGATCACTGTCCCTGGACACATCTATCCTGCATTCCAGGGGAAACAAAGTAACATACTGGGACGTTGTGGGGATTATGTAATTTATTCCCCCTCTTCTGCATGACAGTGCTGATTGGCTGTTCAGGCACCTAGTACTGTCACATAGGAGTAGAGAGTGAGTCCTCAGTCATTTGTAAGTACCAAGTCTTACAGCTTACATTAGGTTTCTTCTCAATCCTGCATTAAACACAATAGTGGGGAAGGAAACATAGAAAGGTATAGGCAGCTGCAGGGGCTGACGTTAAAGTGAGCCTCTTGTGTTGCCCTATATAGGTAAAATACTGGTTCACTTTAAATATTAGTATCTTACACACTGTCTACTGCAGTTTTGTTTTTCATTGAAGATGTACTTATCCTTTAAATGTTTGTAACTTTGAGCATTTTGCAAATATTGTTTTATTATAAATGCCCATGAATTTAAAAAAAAATGACAATACACATTTAAAACATACCTCAGACAGGACGGACAAAGACATAAATCTTCTACAAAACTATGGATGCTCTCTGTAAATGTGAGCTGGGCAGCCACTGAAGAGGGAAGGAGAATATGATGGCTGTTAACTAAGTACTTCAGAGAGCCCCATTGTTTGATAAACTCATCAATCTTTCTCATAAAGTACCTGCTTAAAAGATATATTGTTTTATCAGGCTTTATTGAATTTCAGGTTTGGTGCACTGAAAATAGAACTGATGATTTATGAAACTAGAGTAACGGATTAAGATCTTGAAATATCTGGATAAATGAGGAACTAGTACATTGGAGTGATATGCATGTAGCTTCCTGGCGTATTCCAGCTTGTCGAAAAGTCTTCCTCTCTGGGAATACTGTGCGTGAAACCAAGTCTATGACCTCCCTATACATCCTCAATCCCTGTCCTGGGAAATTAGATGGTCTCTAAAGGTGTAGTCACTGTAACCTGCTTCAGAAATGCATAGAATATGCCAGATTATTTTTTTTTCTCCAGTCTTAAAACTGGTAGCTGTCAAAGTGAGATGAACAATCTGGTTTAATGCATTTGAATAAAGCAGCTTCACATCAAGATACATCTGCATTTATTACAGCATAGAATATCTTATGCAGCATTAACCAATGCTAGGATCAGTGATTGAATTCCATACAGATCCCTACATTTTGACTTTCAATGACTAAATTCAGAAAATGATACGTGATGGTACAAACATAACCCTGAGTAGATAAATGATGGGTAGCGTGTGGTAATGTTGGTCCTTGCATTCACTTACAGCCAGATAAATATTAAGATATACAGGGTTATTCACAAAAGGGTGAAGAGTTTGGAGAAGACAGGAAAAGTGAACAATCTAGGACAACATAGCTGAACTGGAAAGTTAGTGGAATAGGAGAATTTTTCATAATCAGCTATTTTGGCCTAGATTGTTCACTTCTCCAGCCTTCGCCAATCTCTTCACCTTTTTGTTAATTACCCTGAATAACCCTGATAGTTTCCATAAATTAACATACGTAATTGACTTCTGATCAAATTAGTGCTGCTTACTTGAGAAATGCTTGTATTGCTGTATACATACACGTAAATAAATAATACAGATCTGCAATCAACTTGTATAAATATTAAATATATAGTGTGTATGTATATATCTATCTATCTATCTATCTATCTATCTATCTATCTATCTATCTATATATATTTCATATCCATGCTCACTTCATGCAATGTAATGCAAAATTATCGTGGCAAAATTATTGTGGCACATTTTTGCAGAAGAATGCATACAATATATTTGAACCTAATTTTGTTTAATAAAAGAAACACAAACAATGAGTCCTGTACATTAATATATTTATGATATGGACTATCTGTGTTGCAGCCAATCAGTGTAGATTCCTCCTTTCAGTGTCCAGCTATCATATGCCAGTGTGATTTTGGATTGGTTACTACAGTGTAACACACATAAATAAACATTTATATTCTTCTTCCATTTAATCAAAGTTTATGTCTTATCAAGCTTGAACCTTGATATTGTGCTACATCTAATTACTGAAGACACATTGTAAAAAGACATGTAAATTTCATTCCACTCTGAATGCATATTCGTACAAATTGCGTTAAATTTGGACATTCAGAAGCATTCGAATTTCCGAATTCTAACGCGTCGGAATGCGAATCCAAATATTTCTTTAACGAAAATTCAGATCCATAAAGATTTTGTTACATAGTTACATAGTATTTGAGGTTGAATAAAGACATTAGTCCATCAAGTCCAACCTATTAGGATCTCATTCTAGGAGTACCTGTACCCCTGTATATTACGGTCCCAGGGCTTTAGGGGGTTGCATTACAGGCATGGTCATTTGCCTTCCTGTTGTGGGTCTTTACAAAATGAAAATTTGGACAAATACAAAATCCAAATAACGAACTGAATCGAATTTCGGATACAAAATCTGAAAAACAATAATTAAATTAAGAAATAAAAATCCAAATCGACATGAATAGAAACACATTTTTTGTAGGGTTACATGACAAATTGCAATTCAATGATCAATGTATGTATGTAGTGCTTAGTTATCAGTTAAACAACAGAAGATACAAATACATTATTTTATCTCAATTCTTCCTTTTATTCTTTAACGGTCATTTTCCTGTGATGAAAAAGACCTTTTTTTCATGTGAAATCTTCAAATTATAGGATAAGTTTATAAAAGGACACAATATCTGAGGCTATGAAGTTGTTATAGAAGTAAAAGTCTATAACTATGTCTGCATTTATGAACTGGATGCTCCATGCTCCCATTGCAGAATAACTTTTCAGTACACATAAATACTGTATATGTAGACTCCCATGAAACCCAACTAACAGCATAATAAACTATTTCAGTGCAGTGACAATTGCTTGGGTACGTCTCTGTGATATTTGAAATATGGCTGCTTTCAGCTTCTTGTCATCTTGTTGATAAGATGCATCCTGGTAGCTCGTAGAATGCACTCTACAGGAATGTCTTAGAAGTATTCCCCAAAGCTGCTGCTAACACAACAGAAAATGGGCACTTGTCACCCATACAAACCACTGCCTTAAAATATCAGATGCCTTAAAGCTTGCCTGAAGGCTTGTAAATCTTTCTGTGTAACCTCACCTACCTGGGACTTAATTTTGAACATTAAAGCTTTGTAAGTTAGCAGCAAGTTATGCAAAGCCCCTGGGTCCATTACAAAGCCCCAGTCCCTCCAGTATTGTAATAGTTAAAACCTAATAATACTTCCCATTAATGTTTGTTCTGGCAATGATTTATTCATGTCATGGATGTCTTGAAAGGAAGTCATTTCAGCATACCTGTCTACCCTTCATGAGCTGTATTTCCTACTCATTTACTATAAAAAGTTAAAATGATATCCTCCATATTTTGTTACTTTAGATACTTGTATAGATCATTTGTAACCTGCTTTTTCAACAGCTATACTAGTATTTTGGGGGAATACTGCAATCAAGATTCAGGACAATAACCCTCAGTAATCTTGGCACTCTCAGCCTCACCCTGCACAGACCCTTTCTAGATTGCAGGACAAAAATCTGCCTGCAGACTGAAGCTAAGTATAAACGGTTATATTTTCTTTGTTCAATCTGCGGGCTGAACAAAGAAAATATAACAGATTCCTCCATCAACCCTTATAACGTGGATGGTGGAATCCCCTGCGGTTTTGCATTGTATTCTGATTGGCCGCAAACTCTGATTTTCCAACCTGCTCCTTCTATCAGCTGATCAATGGATACTAGGTGGAAGGGTGCTGACAGGAGCACCCACTGTGCAGATTTTGGCTGGTTCATCTAGAACCACCCGAAATTCACACAGTGTATAGCCTATTTGAGAGTGATTTCCATCTGTGTTCGGTTAACATTGCAGTTAATCCATTCACGCACAAACTATCTGCCCCACATGTTTTAAGGGAAACAGTAATCGTTCACAGTAACTACTGTGACAATTCTGACCTTAAGTTACTGTATGTCTGTGACGTCATACAGGAATAAAAGCTTTCCTCAAGAGGGAACAATTCTTTAATTTCTTATTTAAAACATTTGAGATAAAACTTAACAGTTTTTAAATATAATTTTTTAATTAAAGGAAAAATAGTGAAAAACAATCAAACAAACAAAAATAAAGTTAGCGTCAATGAGGTGCAGGATTCATGTTGATTGTAATTCCATAATAAAAATGCTCCTGTAAAGGTGTCAGGGCAGCAGCGTTGCACAATGTTCACTGCATAAAGCAGAAAAATAATGGTATGTTAATCATGGATGGCAGAGATGAATGCCGTTTGTTCAAACCAAACATTCCTTTTGCCACCGAATATAATCCCACATTGTGCCAGAATAGAGAGGGGGTTTGGCAGGGTGAGGACAAACCTAAACCTGACCAATTTTGCTGGTTCACACTGCATCAGAGGTATGGCCTGGTTTGGTGTCCTATCTATCAGACATAAAAAAGAAATGTAGCAGAAGAAGGCTCCTCCCCAGCATTTCAGGTTGGACAGACCCTAACGCAAGAACATCACTAAGATGACCACCGTAATGACATCATCATGTTGCTTAGATTTTAACTATGGACAGTTATCTTTGCCATCCTTGATTAAAATGCCATGATTTGCCTGCTTTATGCTGTGAACATTGTGTAACTCTACTGGTCTGATGCCTTCACAAGAGCCTTTTTATAATGGAATTACAATTCTCTTGAACCCTGCATTACATTAGCACTAACTGGCAGATACCTTGAAGGCATTACTGTGTCCTAAATACAATTACATTTCTTACTTCCTGCTGATACATTACCCTATATGCTTATTTTTTTGGGCAGATATCAGTATAGTGTGCCTGCTGTGACTCATTAGGAAGGAACATTCATAACTCTGAAGAGGATCAGCACATCGGAATTGAATACAAATTAACATGATATAATTTTTTCAAACAGGCCCATTTATGGGACTGATGACTGATGAATGAAATACATATCTTCGCTTGTTGGATGTATTTTTTTTATTGGATACAATATTTTTTTATTCTGGACTTTGCACAGAAGGTTATTAGATAGATGTTCCCTTGTGGATATGGATGCTCTATGTCATGAGACCTATATATGGTTCATATTTATGTATTAGAAATAATACAGGTGCAACTTTCTTCGAGAAAGATATATTCAGATCAATTTTCTATTATTCTGTAGGGATCCTTTTGCCTTTGAAGACTGAGAAGAGGGGGGCTTGTATGCATTATTCGTGTATTAACCATGGTCTTGTGGTCTTTGATACATAGGAGAGACAACACAAAGAAATAAAAAGTGCATTGCTAGGCATAGATATTCCATTAATAATACTTGAAGAATTGCCTGTTTCACATTGTTGTTGTTGTATATATATATACATGGTCTTTTGTCATATATGTTTTTTTTGTGTAATAATAATTTGTTATATAGAATGCATAAAACAGCTTCATTGTAAAGAAGTACATATGATTATTTTAAATATATA
>NW_017306809.1:750471-756104 GCF_000935625.1 Nanorana parkeri
AGCTGTTTTATGCATTCTATATAACAAATTATTATTACACAAAAAAAACATATATGACAAAAGACCATGTATATATATATACAACAACAACAATGTGAAACAGGCAATTCTTCAAGTATTATTAATGGAATATCTATGCCTAGCAATGCACTTTTTATTTCTTTGTGTTGTCTCTCCTATGTATCAAAGACCACAAGGACATTTAATCATGTAAACTACATAACTACTTAAACATATAAAGAAACATTTATGTTATATTCTCATCTACTGTGTGGATACAAGACAGCCAGTGAAAACGCTTTGCTTTCTGGGATCTTTCTGGGAGAAAGTTAATGGTGACTCTCTTATTTCTGTAGCTCTCATTATTCTGTCCTTTATTGTTCCTCCTTTGTGATAGGCTTGCAAAGATGGTTTCTGGAACTCACTAATCTGTGGATAATTCTCTTTGAGTATATACCAGTGTTTATGAATAATTGGGAGAATCAGATGAAACTGATTTGCAAATGACAAACAATTTATCTTTTCAATCCAGTAATGGCACTTCCCAGAACTCACCTCAGGCGACCTGAGTCCACACCTCCCAATTGTTAAATTTAATAAACGTTTACAATATTACTATTGTGATGGAGTGTGTTTAGAAAGGAGTCAGATGTATATAGTTAATAAATATTTATTTAGATTTTTGTTTTGTCTAAAAATCATGCAGTTCAATAAAAGATGTTTATCAAATTCCCTTGTAGTGACACTCATGTGTATCTCAGAATAACATGTCTCTAACTCTCAGCCTATTGCTGATCCGTATATTAGCAAACCATATTACATACATTTTTTATACATACATATACATATTCATATTTGATACAGTTCTTTGCAGGTATATTACTAATTGATGAGTCCCCTACATGTTACGCTCACAATGCTTCTTCAGGGGGGTGTTTATTTTGTATGTTTGTATATATTGGTTTTCAGCAATAATCTGTTTTTTAAAACATATAATACAATATAAATTAATATTAAACCACAAGATAGAATCAACATATAATATATCAATTAAATTTAATTCATTCAAACAATTTATCTTATCTTTCTTTTGTATATCCTGTTTATCCTGCTCTCTCACAATCCTGTCCTTTTCTGTATTAATACTATTACTCTTTCTTTTATTCTGACAGTAACGATGCGATTAACCCTCACAATCTGATTCTTAAGTATTGACCTAAATAATTTTGGTGGATCATTGCTTCTCTAGCAAAATATTGAATTTATCTGTATTAAATATTTTCTGTATCTGTGTTAAATATCTATTCTGGATTTTACCTTGTTCATAACTAACATCTGGAGGCCCCACTACTATGCATTTTACTGAAGATCCATAAGACTCCGATTCATCTGCCATGGAGACTTATCTTCTTGGGCCTGGGCTCTGTATATTCAAACACAGCAAACTATTTGGATAGGATCTTTTCTCTGCCTTCTCCTCAAGGGTGCATAGTAGCCATTTTTTAGGAGAACTTCTAATTTCCTTTTCCTATTCCTACTCCTCCTCTTCTTCTGGTAAGCCCACCACAAGAGAACAAGGGATGTGGTGCTGGCACTGAGGAGGAAGGGTTTAATCAAAAATAAAAGAGGCTACCTATCCTTGCATAGCACTGGAGGAAGGGATGGCTGCATGTAGAGGTGGAGGAAAAATCTACAGCCAAGGAGAAGGGCAGGCAGCAGCAAAAATTAAGTCTTTAATTTGTTGGCTATAGGCTGGCCACCCTTCCTCAAATATTCCTATGACAGCCACATGGCCAGAGGCAGTCAGGATCGCCCCATTAGTTGTTATATACTGTATGACATGCTTGTAGCTATTATAAATATGTTATTTACATATTTACAAGAATTACATGTTTACAAAATAAATAGACTTTATTTGCTCATACAGTCATTGTACAATTGGTTTGGTTGTTCCTTTGGGTGTTATCCAGAAGACTGGGGTAGCGTCAAAGTATGTATGGCTAAATCTGCTTGCAAATCTGAACAACCAAACCTTAAAATGTAGTTATAATTAAACTAGTGGATCACTCATTGAAATACTTTAAAATACCATGGGGGAATTTATCAAAACTGGAGTAGGCAGAATCTGGAGCAGTTTCCCATGGCAACCAATCCGCATCTCTCTTCAGTTTGCTCAGGTAAGATTTGAAAATGAGACAGAGAAGCTGACTGGTTGCAGTGCAAATCTGCTCTAGATTTTGTCTGCTCCACTTTTGATAAATTCCCCCCCCCCCCTTTATATTTCATCATCCAATCCTTATAAAAATTGTATGAGGATTAGTGAAAACTCTGATGGAGACTAGGGTGAATGAGCCATCTGGTGAGGCCCACAATCCACTACAGTTGCTATATTATATGGTTTATTCGTTTATTAACACATGCTAATAAATGGCACACTTTAACACTTGTACTTCATATATTTAACACAGCTTAAAACAAGGATTTGATATCATGTATAACAGTACATGTAAAAAAGTCTCTTTAGACTTATAAAAAAAAGTAATGGTTTCATAGGATATGAATATATAATTTTCATTTCATGATAAAACATGAGACATGAATTCATGATAAAAACAAATTTGCTGTCACTGAACTATCGCTCTCTTTAAAAAAGATTATTTTTTTTCATGGGGGAGGGGGGGGATTAAACTAGAGTCAAGACATCTGACCTGGAGATAATTGACATGGGAGCACTATGGCCCTTTCTCCCAGAGCTACATAATGGCTGAATGACCCGTTACTCAATTTATACACTTTTTTACCTCAGGAGGATCTACCTCTGAATTCTCATGGCATAAGTGCTGTTCAGCCAGGTATCAAAAAAGCATATCCACAGCACTGCCTGGAATATTACTGCAGCTATTTCTTTCCACTTGTGGGTCACACTATCTGTAATGATCTTACTAAAAAACACTGGTGCGCAAAACCGTAACTTGCACATAAAACTGCCACAGATATGTTTGAATAAAATAGAACTTATAAAGGAAACATATAATGAACAAAATACAGAGCTGCCTTTGCTAACCACCTTCTGAAAATGCTATTGCCCTGGTTGTCTCTTGTGTCGATACATTGGGGTCTATTCACAAAACTGCCGAAGGATCTGGCCGTAGCTTCGGCCGATCCTTCGGCTAGCTTCAGCACCAGGACCCCTTCGGTTCAGGAGAACCGAGGGGGTGCTGTACGGGCTATTCACAATAGCCCGTACAGCTCCCAATCACGGCCGAGCAGCTCAGTCAACACTGGCCTGGAACAAGCATGCAGAACAGGAGAGTTGCAATAAAGTCAGAGTTCCAGATCTGCACAAATCCCTGGCCAGCTTATGTTTGTAAACAAGCCAGTTGGGGATCCTGTGTGATGACATTAACTAAATATGGTCATGACTATATCTGGTAAGTTACATCACAAGAATCCCTGACCAGTTTGTCGACATACAGAAGCTGCTTGGAAAGCTTTAATTTTGGAGGTTTAAGGCATTCCCTAAGCATTGTGTTTGAAGGATTGTCTATTTTCCCCTTTTAGCCACATTAGAAGACCCATTTCCTGCTGTGTTTTTAACTTTTTTTTTAAATTTGGTTCATGTCCCAAAAGACAGTGTTCAGCCACCCAAATGCTTTTTTTAACAACAGATTGCAAATTAGCCTTTAAAAAGTCTCAGCTCTCATAGAGTTCAATAGGGTTCAGCAATATGTTTGGGGTTTGTGGACTTCCTGCTGAGTTTTTAAAACCTCCAGCCAGCATATTGAACTTTGCTCTGTTTGCTTATTCCTTGTGCCGCGCCAATCAATAACAATACCCTAAAACCACTGAATCAGCATGGCAGCCATTATTTTCGGAAGCGGAGGTGAACAAAAACTCCATTCTTCTTGACTACAGATTTCCTTTGAAGTTAAACATTGACATTTTCAAAGAAAGTACTAATTTTCACCATTAATAGGTCATCTAGAATCTTATATAGGTTTGTGACTCCAATTCCATGAAATAATAGTTGAGCTACAGAACAAAAGTGACCCAAACAGTAGTAGTTCCTAAACAGTGTAAACAAGTTCTCAATTTTTTCTCCATGGTTCACTTTTTTTACAGCAACAATGGACTTTGGTTTAATGTCGTCAGTCTTAAATATGTCCTCTGTACCTAACTTTTTTGTATATAATTTCCAGCAGCATAAGAACTCAGGAGCATGGAAAACAAATGAGGGAATTTTAGCACAAGCTTTCAGCATCTGTTTTCTGCCCCCTCATATTTAACCAGTTTAAAACAAGGGGTAGGGAGGAGTCAGTTTGTGCCATATTTGTCACAAAATCTGCAATATTTTTTTCCTCGTAACTAGGGGTGAGGTTCGTGTTTGGACCAATTAAGGATTCAGTCTGAATTTTTGCTGTTCAGCAAAAAGGGCAAATTAAATGGAGCGTTGACCTGCCCACCAAATCGAGCGGGAAATCATACATTTATCAGTGGTATTTCTACTGCTAAATTGACAGCTTCCTGCTCTGGGCTCCTGGTTGCTAGGAAGCCAACAACCACCAGTGTACTATCAACAAGTGATGCATCCCTAGCCCAATTCATCTGTTGGACAGCAACAAAGTGTATGGAAAGGAACAGGGATTTTTATATATATATATATACAAACTACCAACAAATTCTGTTATTAAAAACATATCAAATAAAAATGCAAGGACATTACCAATATCTCTGTTAAATCACCCAAAGTGAGCTGATTTTTTTGCCACATTTATTTGAAAATTGAGGGAGGTTCAGAGCTTGGTAAGGATGCACTAGATAAATTAAATGTGGGAGGGGAGAAGAGGTTAATGTACAGTTCACATACAGTGGGAGGATAGAGATGAAGGGGTTAATGTACATATGTGCAGGATAAGGGAGGTGAGGGGTCAGATTAGAGACAGGATGGAGCTGACATATAAGGTAGAGGGATGAATGGGTGCTGGTACTGGATGACACTGTTTCTGGTAAAGTATCACACTGGTACTTTTTTACCAGTGTCATCCAGTATCAGATGACTGTGATCAGCAAGCTTTCGTTCCTTCCACACACTGATCGGTGCCAATAATGTATTTACAATGCATTATTAGCGATAAGATATACAGCAGCATAGCTGCAAGTTTTTGGCTCATTTAACAAATACTCTCTCACACAAACAAAAATGATTATACAGGATTTATATAGTGCCAACAGTTTGCGTATCGCTTTACAATATAAGGAAGACATTACAGTTACAATACAATTCAAGGCAAGATAGTAAGGAGGGCCCTGCCTGTGAGAGCTTTCAACCTAAAAGATTGCAGTAGTTACACATATACAGTAGTTTACACAGGTGATGTGCACAGAATATTTTCCTAACAACCAACTATTGGCTATAATGTGTAGTTTTGTTGTTATTCATTTTGCTCTGCAGCTGGCCACTTACAACGTACCATTTTAGCCCAAAAAAAACCCACACACTTTCTGAAAAAAGAATAACAAATACAGAAATTATCTACTATTCAGTTTGCACCAGCTTTCAAATTTTAATCCATGTATATAAAAATGCTAATTGTTTTAAAGTTTACCTTTCTGCCCATGTTTCACGTTGCAAG